>NC_039278.1:1639165-1867769 GCF_003368295.1 Carassius auratus | reverse complement strand
TATAGAAGTTAACAGTGCCCATCAACTGTTCAGATACTAACAGATCTTCTTTTTTGTGTTCAACAGAAGAAAGAAACTGATGCAGGTCCGGATCAAGTGGAGGGTGAGTACATGATGACAGTTTTCATTCTGGAAATGAAATACTCTTTAAGGGACAAGTCATCCAAAAATCAAAGAGAAATTTACACAATTTTGTCATTTTTGGACAAACTAACAGTTGAACTTGATTTCTACATGGAGATATTTGTATGAACTGCTGCCATAACAGTTTTGCACTATGGGAAATAAAAACAACAACTAAAGTGCTAATGTTAATTGAATGGCATCAATAAGACACAGGATATACTGTAACATCACTTGCTTTGGGCTTTCCTTTTTAAGATGATTCTTCGGTTTCTTACTAAATCCTGTATGCTCTGTGCACTGCATCTCACCAAAACAGGATCCTCAGCAGTTTTACACTGCTGGCATCAGTCATTGTGGCCAGTTTCCTTTTGCTCTTGTGGTCCTTAAAATGTTTGATTACAGCTGTAACTTCAGCATTTGACCAGGACACTTTCTGCCCTCTCCGTGGGTTTTCAGTTTCTGCCTCACTCTCACTCTCTGTACAGAAGAATACATACTTTAGTGAGTTCCATCTCTATAAAAGCTCATGTACTTACATTGATGGTGCTATTGCAATGTAAACCTCTGGTACCTTCAGGAAGTTCAGTGGTGCTCTCAATGGGCATCTTCTGAACACCTGCAGACAATCAGTCACATAATGATCAGGAAACTTAGAAGTAAGTAACTCAAACAGAAAAGACACATACATAAATACATACATACATACATACATAGAGAGAGAGAGAGAGAGAGTAATGGAATTGGCCAGTTAAACGTTTATTTTTGAAACACTCATTTATCAGTTTTTCACTCATTTATCAGTTTGCCTAAACACTAAGTATCAACATATTGGAATAGCCAGATAATACACTAATACAAAACTGATGCATCCCTAATTTTAGTAATATTCTGCTAGTAATGCTGGATTAATACAATATAAGGTTTTGAATAGGGAACACTTATGAACAATTAACTACGTTTCCCTCAATAAATTCCTAATTTGCGGCTTATTAATAGTAAATAAGGCAGTTGTTACATTAATGTATTGGGTAAGATTAGGAATGTAGAATATGCATGCTAATAAGAAAATACAGTGGTGTGAAAAAGTGTTGGTTCCTTATTTTTTAACATTATCGTCATTAACTCATCGTTTTCTTTAGGTCACATCCCAAAACAATTTAAGATGGTGGTTATCAAGCCTCTTATCAAGAAACCAAAACTAGATCCTAGTGAACTGGCAAATTATAGACCTATTTCAAATCTCCCATTTATGTCTAAAATGTTTGAAAAAGTTGTGTCTGCTCAATTGAGCACCTTCCTGCATAAAAATGATCTGTATGAAGAATTTCAGTCAGGTTTTAGGCCCCACCATAGCACAGAAACTGCACTTGTTAAAATTACAAAGGACCTGCTCCTTGCGTCAGATCAAGGCTGCATCTCATTTCTAGTTTTACTTGATCTTAGTGCTGCGTTCGACACCATAGATCATGACATACTCATAGATCGATTACAAAACTATACAGGTATTCAAGGGCAGGCTCTAAGATGGTTTAGATCCTACCTGTCTGATCGCTACCATTTTGTTTACTTAAATGGGGAGTCATCTCATTTATCATCAGTAAAATATGGAGTGCCACAAGGATCCATCCTAGGTCCCCTTCTATTTTCAATATACATGTTGCCCCTTGGTAATATTATTAGAAAATACGGAATTAGCTTCCACTGTTATGCTGATGATACTCAGCTATATATCTCAACGAGACCAGATGAAACTTCTAAATTATCTAAGCTAACAGAGTGTGTTAAAAATGTAAAAGATTGGATGACAAATAATTTTCTCCTATTAAATTCGGATAAGACAGAGATATTAATTATTGGACCAAAAAAAAATACTACACAGAATCTTGTAGATTACAATCTGCAACTAGACGGATGTACTGTTACTTCCTCTACAGTCAGAAATCTGGGTGTTATATTAGACAGCAACTTGTCTTTTGAAAATCATATTTCCAATGTTACAAATCAGCATTGTTCCTTCTTAGAAACATTGCCAAGCTACGAAACATGTTATCTGTTTCTGATGCAGAAAAGCTAGTTCAAGCATTCATGACCTCTAGACTGGACTATTGTAATGCACTTCTAGGTGGTTGTCCTGCTTCGTCAATAAACAAGCTACAGGTCGTCCAAAATGCAGCGGCTAGAGTCCTTACAAGGTCAAGAAAATATGATCATATTGCCCCAATTTTACAGTCTCTGCACTGGCTTTTATGTTAGTTACCTTTGACTAATATTTAAATTAGTTTGATGATCTGAAACATTTAAGTGTGACAAACATGCAAAAAAAAATAAAAAATTTTGGAAGGGGTCCAACACTTTTTCACACCACTGCAGTTTAAAGACCCTAAAATAAAGCGTTACCAAATAATATTTTTTAACTTTGATTATTTAAAAAAAAAACACTTACCAGCATTACTGGAGTCTCCTGCAGCTCCAGCAAGAGCATCATCTTCAGAATCACCATCACTTTCTTCAGGATCACCATCAGAATCCGTCATGTTGATCTCATCTTCAATGAAAAATAAAACTCAGAACATGAAAAACATCTGCATTCAGAAGTCGAACACAATCACACACCATTTATAAACCATTCCTAATGACACTACATTCTACAGTGAACACAAGACATATTTCAGAGAAGCGTTTCCTTAAACCTCCCTGTGAGTTTCAAAGACCCGCTGTGCTACGCATGCTAGGATGGACGTACCTTCAATCTCAATGTTCTCCTAAAACATACATGTGATACTTTATTAAGAGCTACACTGTCTTTCAATAATAACTTAATGTATTTTTAATGACAGGGAAGTTGTGGTCATTTAGTTAATAAGATCACTTACAATCATAATAGAACATTTACGTTATAGACCTTGAAAGGTACTGGTCCATATATTACTACATATCTGTATTTAGAGCAGGGGTGTCCAGACTCTGTCCTGGAGGGCCGGTGTCCAGCAGAGTTTAACTCCAACCCCAGATACACCTGAAGCAGATAATACTAGAAACCTCCAGGCAGGTGTGTGAAGGACACTGGCCCTACAGGTCCGAGTCTGGACACTCCTGATTCAGACATCGACTAATATTACTGAAAGTGAAAACAGGTCATTAAATTACATACATTTGGTAACAGCTAAGTATATCACAGCCCATGAAGACATCAGACTTCAGAGCATTCACTGTTGCACTGAAATAACAGTTCATCCGACACATGTGAATACCTCCTCATTCAACACATGCTCTTTGACAGGTGACATCTGAAAACAGTGAAAAAAGCAAGGCTCATGTAGAGATGATTTCTTACAACATCAATCTAACATTTCATCAAATATGCAATGCACATTTTATTACCTACTCAACACAGTCCTGATCATCCAATAGTAACCGGTCCTTCTTCAGAGTCACCTGAAATTATGGAAACAGAAAAAAATAAATAAACATTCTACTGCAGACAAAGGATTCAGGAACTGTACAAATTGATAATGCACAGATACTGGAGTCCATAAACACTGACTGATCACCACTGTTGGGAACGTTACTTTAAAAAAGTAATTAGTTATAGTTACTCACTACTTGTTCCAAAAAGTAACTGGGTTAGTAACTGAATTACTCTATAATAAAATTAACTCGTTACCAGGGAAAGTAACTATTTGCGTTACTGTAAAAAAAAAAGTTGCTATATGTCAGAGAATTTGTATTATTTTTTTTTTTGCAGTTTTCACAAGTCAGTTGAAATGAGTAGAACAGACAGGTGTTCGTACATAACTTTCGATATTTATTGCACGTCAACAGAAAGCAAGAGTTTTATCCTGCACTTCAAGTATTATCTTTGTAAGAAAAGTGTTTTGGGCCACTAACTTTGTAGATGCGTGTCACACATTACATGTACACATTACATGCACGTTCTTGCCTTTGACCACAATGAATTTGAAGTAGTGCTTATATCTTCACCTTGAAAATGCCAACTTTTCATCGGATTGCTCCTGACTCACCATTTCTGCTGCAAATCTCTGTATCGCTGTTGCGTGCGTGTGTGTGGCGCTGCTGCCGCGTGTATTAATCTCGTTATTAACTCACCTCCTCACTCGCTGTGTGAGCCAGGGGGGCGTTTGGATTGCATAGTTTATTAAATCAATGCATAGTAACGCACCGCATTTAACGTCCAGTAATGTTAACGGCGTTGTAACGACGGGAAAAGTAATTAGTTAGATTACCCCATTACTGAAAAAATAACGTCGTTACCTAACGCCGTTCTTTTAAACGCCGTTATTCCAAACACTGCTGATCACTCACACATGAAATCAAAAAAATTTCATTCAAATTAAATCAATCAATTAATCAATCAATCAGTCGCAGTACCTTCTATACGTCTGTGTCTTCTGACTGGGACAGAGTGTTGACTTCAAGAGTGGACGGTTCAACCACACTATAGAAAAGTCTAGAAAAGAACATCAAATTAGACATCTGTGACAATAAATGAGTGCATCAAATATTTTATCAATGTAATTTACAAGTAAGATTACAATATTTCAAATCAATATTTAAAAGTGTCACCCAAGTTAATGTTCATGACTTTGTAAGTATTACATCACATGCATGTATATTGCAGTGTGTCAGGTTGTGTGCATGTTAACACCTGTGTTACGAGGACCTTTATAAGAACATGGTCTTGACTTGACTGAAGAGTCTCAGTGTGGTATTAGTTTGAAAAAAGTCTGGTCTATTTGTATCCTTGTTATTACCGGGACATTGGTAACTAGACAAATGTGGACACTTTATTTCAAGCATTTGAAAACTGGTGATTTGAGATACAGTGTCTGTGTTAGTTATACAGCATGAAACCAAGACATGTGGACAACGTAATCTGTTCTACTCTTTTAAGGACTAACACAATTATTTCAAGAACTTCTTGGATACCTTTATAGCTGCTGTGCCTTGTTCAGAGTTCTTTAGGTTCTTTAGACACTGATTCTACTCAGTTATCATTTGAAAATACTGAAAGTTTTGAATAAATAATATGCAATCTTGGAGAATGTTATTTAAATAAAAAAGCCAAAATAATAATAATAATAATAATAATAATGCTGACACAAATATGATAAAACTGCAGAATACAGTAGTATACAGCCTGAAAGTCAATTTCAAACAAGGGGACCGACTTTTTACCAACTTCTATTACAATATACTTAATCTAAAGATAACAATTAGACGTTTTCAATATCATATGGCAACAATGAGATGTGAATGATCCATATTTAGCCTAATATTTCACATCCACACTGCCCAATGTCATGGTGATAACTACGGTCTTCAAATACCAGGCTTTTGTCAAACAAACGACACACTGAAGGCGTTTCTCAAAGTTAAGGATACTTCCTTGGTAGGACTGGTCCTTCCAAGTCACTTCCTTCAGAGGCTAGGCGAGACTCCTCTTTAGCATTCGGAGAACACGTAAATGGAACAGGCTAGCAAGTGCACGTCATTGCGTCATTACGTCAGTAAAAAGGTCAGTTTGAATAACACTGTGGTATAATGGTATAATATTAACGTTAAATTACTTTGGACAACTTAACTAGTTATTTATAAAAGAAATGCTGATGACGCAACCAAGCTAACAATTGTTAAATGACAGGTCCGGTTCAGTTAGCCATCAATAACGTAATTTGTATTTGTATAATTTACAATATCAATATGGTAGTAATTTGTACTGGCAAACTTTACTTATATTTACTACAGTTATAACAAATGTTTGGTAACGTAAATAAAAACCGTTAACGCTCCGACTCTGCTAACATTCAACATTTTTTAATTTTTGGACAAGATAGCAAAGCTGCGCGCATAGGATTGTGGGTGATTTGAGAGCGTGAAAGATACACATATGCATCCTTTCCTGTGTATGGGATATTTTTCGAACGAAGGACTCAGTCCTTGGTTGAAATTCTGAGGATCCTCGACATTGGAACAGTCCTTCGACGGATGTCAATGATGTAGCATCCTTGAAATACTGGCTTCCGAGGATCCTTCCTTGATATTGAGAAATGCCTTGAGATTCTTCACTCAAACATCAAGACCATGTTCTTATGATGGTCCTCATAAAACAGGGTCCTCGTAACACGGGTGTAAACATACACACACAATGTGACATCAAGACCATGTTCTTATGATGGTCCTCATAAAACAGGGTCCTCGTAAAACAGGTGTAAACACACACACAAGACCATGTTCTTAAGATGGTCCTCATAAAACAGGGTCCTCGTAACACAGGTGTAAATACACACACAAGACCATGTTCTTAAGATGGTCCTCATAAAACAGGGTCCTCGTAACACAGGTGTAAATACACACACAATGTGACATCAAGACCATGTTAAGACTATGTTCTTATGATGGTCCTCATAAAACAGGGTCCTCGTAAAACAGGTGTAAACACACACACAAGACCATGTTCTTAAGATGGTCCTCATAAAACAGGGTCCTCGTAACACAGGTGTAAATACACACACAAGACCATGTTCTTAAGATGGTCCTCATAAAACAGGGTCCTCGTAACACAGGTGTAAATACACACACAATGTGACATCAAGACCATGTTAAGACTATGTTCTTATGATGGTCCTCATAAAACAGGGTCCTCGTAACACAGGTGTAAATATACACACAATGTGACATCAAGACCATGTTAACTCATTAACATTAACTTAACTGGTAACAACTGATGTTTAATAACTTTACTATAATCCAATAAATCAGAATGGACACTATTGAAGTGTCAGTACCGTGCATCTCCATGGCCACTCAGAATCACCATAATCATATGTGATCTCTTCACCAGGACAGATGCTCCTTGTGGCAAATAAACATAAGTGAGGTTTTCCATCCACACGAATCGTCTTCATCCTGCTGTTTGGGTTAATATGGTCATTGTTTACAAGCCACCCAAGAGAACCGTCATCTCGGGCTGCATCGACACTAAACAAGAGACAGACAATATCAGCACTGAAACCTTAGGACCAGCAGATGTCATATTCTGTGATCACCAATCATTTAACACTCATCACCAAGCTTTGAAAACACATGACCACTGACATGTCCACTGACACATTTAGAATCATGTAATTTAATTATCAGTAAACATGTAGATCAAACACGTGTACATACCAGAGGAGTTTTCCATTGTAGCGAAACTCAAACATGAAAACTTTAAGTGCATGATGATATATTCTTTGCCTCCGCTCACATTCTTCTTTGCTGATGAGGTCTCCTCTGTATTCCAGCAGGAAATCTCCTTTCTCAAAGTCAGTACAGCTGAACACACCCCTCCCTAAACAACAACAGAGAGGTGAAACCATCACAGAGAACCACACGTCATCAACCAGAGACAGCTTTAGTACACAAGACACTTTTAAAGGCTAAAGCCCTATTCGGACGGGACTAGTTTTACAGGGGGTCGTTAGAGAAATCTGTGTTTCACAGACGTACTTGGTGATTTTAATCCCATCCGAATCTGCCACGTCTGTGTTTTTCTCACACAACCTCTGTGATAATTCCAGAGCAAATTACCTAGTGTTTTTCAGCAAACTCAGTGATCCTCTGAGAAAACTAATCCCGTCTGAATGCGAATGTCTGTGATTGCCGGTGATATTTTATTTCACAACGCGTTTCCTTGTGTGTTTTGGCCAACGTGAATTGCCGTAGATGCTCTTACCGCGCAGATGTTTGATAGATTTGCTTAGCGGCAAATAAATAAAATAATAATAAAAAAATAATACAAATAATAAAATCAAGAGCAAGATTGCGTAAACTGTTAATACCGGCTATTGTAATATCAGCATCAGGTAAGATTACTCACGTTCATTTATGCACTCAGTTACATAATGTTTTAATTACATTTAATAAAAAAAAAAAAAAAGGAAAACAAGTTAAACTAAAGGAACCACACATTAACATGGTTTTGCTATACTAGCCATTTAGTATTTATTGTGTAATAATACTAAGGCAATCATTCTGAATGAATGCAATGCACGCATACAGAGCGCGTGATCTCTGTGACGCCCAGATGCACATTAGATGCATAATGTAATAAACACGGAGATGTTAGTCCTGTCCGAATTGGTACATGAAAATCACAGACGTCAGGTGGTAAGAATCGAAACTCAAACGTAGTTTAGAAAACTAGTCCCGTCCGAATAGTGCTATAGAAAGAAAATTCTGTCATCATTTAGAAACCATCAAATGGTTAGTAATGTCTTATTTTGCCCAACAAAAGATATACAGGACTGAGACAACTTAATGGTGACTATACGATGACAAAATAAATTAACTCACCTTTAAGATCAGTGATGAACCTGCCCTTGAGCCCATTATGGTCTTTCTGTTGAAGTGAAAACTGTATGGCCTCAGCTTTCTCCTTCGCCTCGCACCTTCAGCCATCCTGTGTCTGCTTTAATAACAATAAGAACTGTTGGCCTCCATCTGACAATATTACGTGTGTTTGTTTTCAACTTAATATGCAAATTAATAATGACAGTTCTACTGAACAGAATACATGTTAAATATGATGTATTCTGAGCATATGCTGAATATACTATTTTGACTGGTTATCTTAGTAAAAGTGCTTTGACACAATCTGTATGCTACAAAGCACCATACAAATAAAGGTGACTTTACTTATTATATACAGTAAGTATTAAGAAGTGAAAAGAGCACATATCTGTGTTTATTAATTAAACCAAGCTGAACAGTAATAATATTAAACAGAACTGCCCCTCCCCTTCACAGACTGTAGCCATGACAACAGATTATTGATGGCTGGACTGTTCTATTACTTTTACAGTTATACTGTGAACGAAAAGAAGATAAACTGACAAGCACTGCTGATTCTCGTCTGATGTTACTCTTAATAGAGGAGACTTACAGTAATCACGATAGCGCCATTAGCATCACGCGCTAGCTGCTTTCTAAAGAGCACTGAAGACACTCACGAACAAGCCAAACTGAGCCACAAGCTCTCAGAGAAACGATTTAACAAAAGTATTACTAACCTTTAATATAATAGTTGTTTCCAACAGCTTCACACCACAGATGTCTTCGCTTCAGGTGCACAGATTGCGTCCGGTCCAAACAGGAAGTAATAAACCGTCACGCTTGCCTCGCTGATTAGAGCACGAGTATACGGGATTTATAATTATAATAATAATAATATATTTAAATAACAATCTATGAAATGTTACATTAATAGCGTTACATTAATATACTGATATTAAACTGAGTAATTTCAGCTTTGATGTCACATTCATACGTTATATGATGATATTTAAGGAATATGTTTAATTGCACGATCATTATGCATTTATATAATCATATACAATCGATAAATTATAGCAAGAAATGTTTAAATAATTACCAAACTGCATTAACTTACTTGTACGGAGCTATTAGCGGCAGAATGTAGCCCCGCCCACCGCCGCCATTTTGTTTTCGCGATTTCCCGCCCTCCGGTGCCGATCTAGCCAATCAGCGGCCTCCAAAATTACACAAGTGTAAAATATGCAAATTTTCGATGACGCGGATGCAGTACCGGGTCCGGGCTGCAGGGGCGCACTCCCGAGCTCAGAGGATACACAGTGTATAGTAAAATTTCAGATTTTTGTGGTATATTAGGACATGGCGCGAAACTTTGAGAGGGAGCTTCTGGGACATAGAGAAAGGCATCTACACTGTCGGAATTATAAGGACATGGGCCCTGTCCTCATAAACCCAAATGTCCCTGTAATGCTGGTGCGTATTCAGGTCAAAAGTCCTTGTAAACCACAAAAACCAACACACACACACACACACACACACACACACACACACACACACACACATACATACATATATATATATATGATAAATAAACACAGTACAAACACAAACAAAAATTTGGTAACACTTTAGAAAAGGGAACACTTATTCATATTAACTATGACTTTTCTCTCAATAAACTCCTAATTTGCTTTTTATTAATAATTAGAAATATAGTTGTTAAGTTTAGGTATTGGGTAGAATTAGGAATGTAGAATAAGGCATTAGTATGTGCCTTATTAATACTAATAAATGGCTAATATTCTAGTAATATGCATGCTAATAAGCCAGTAGTTAAGAGACCCTAAAATAAAGTGTTACCAAAAACTTTGATTTTGGATGTGGTTAATCATGATTAATCGATCCCCAGCACTACCAAACTGTTACATTTTGACCCATATTCAGTGTTCAAAAACAAATGTTGGTCACTTTGTATTCACAGCTGATACTGATTCTAATTAAAGAAGAATGTCTGAAGAATAAACAATATTGAAACTACAGATGTATCTAGTTTCCTTTTATCAAAACAACCTCTCAGACGTTTATGGTATCTCAATCTTGATTATTAATTGGTCATTCTAAACTCCGGCTAAATGGGATCCTGGTTTATCTTATTTTACATGTCACACTGCTCGTACTTTCCCTGCAGTTAGTTAATGATTAATCCTGGTTATTCATAACCTGACGTGTCACGCTGTACATTCCTAAACCCTGGTTACTCTTATTATTTTCATGCTTGAAGTGTCATAACCAGACAAACACAAAACCACATCTGCTTTCTGACCATTGAAGATGGGCAATGAGATCCCAAAGTCTCTGGGATTGAACCATAAAGGGCCATAAAAATTACGATTACAAACAAAAAGGATACTAAGATTTTACTTTAATACCTCTTGAGTTAAAGGCATGGACACTTAAGGAAGGTATGTTTTATGCATTTGTTTTGATGAAGGGAAATAATACACATTCCTAGTTTCAACATCATGTGTTCTTCAAACATATCCCTTAGACCACTGAACATGTAAAATTTAACAATTTACACTTGGAGCCACAATGACATCCTGATATCTCTGAACCAACACAGTTCCCTGACAGTCTTGAGTCAAAGTGGAAGGATCTGAGACATTGTATGAGGCTTTGTGTCTTTACAGCACAGAGAAAGTAGAAAGAGAGAGAGAGAGAGAGAGAGAGAGAGAGAGGACTTGGAGGAGAAAGTGAAGCCAGAGTGTCAGTAGAAGAGAGAGAGAAGGCTTCAGATCACTGTGTTCACACACAAGTGTGTGTTTGGGAAGAAGGAGTGGTTACAGAGCTGCTAACTGAGAGAGAGCACATACACACATGCAGGAGAGATTGAGCAGATTTATGAGACGTGAACCCGTCGACAACAGCACAACCGCTGGGAAAAAACACTTCAATTCAGCCCTAATTACTCACATACAGCTGTGACATCAACAAGGAGCCTAATTCACAACACATGGCCTCTCTGACACACACACACACACACACACATATCTGCAGAAGAACCGGCAGCATGCTGAAGATACCATTAGACAAATCCTTACACAATATTCACGTATCTTAGCTTAAGTGTAAATGATTTCATTCATTTATAACTTTTGTTTTGTTTTGGTGTTTCACCACAATGCAAAACTACATTTGTAACAAAGTTGCATTGTTTTCAATCCCGAATCAAAAGCATGTAAACGGTAACACTTACTATCTGCGAGCATGCGGTGCATTTGTCAAACGCCAAACTTGCAGGAAGAACGTTGTCAAATCTTGACAGGAATCCTCGAATCTGGAAAGAAAACAATTGTTTTTAAGCTACAGAAACAGCAGAGAAAAATGATCCTTAATCTGTAGCGCCACCTGGTGCGTGGCAGTGACATTACAAAAACATCTTCTGATTTATCTGAACCATCATGCTCTGTTCGGGGACCACACAGCTCTTTTAATAGCTCAAATATATGTAACATTTATCAGTGTAAGATTTCATGGCTTGTCCTGATCTTATGTAGAAAGAGCATTAATAACAAATTCAGCTTGATTTGTCATACATCGTCTGTGAAAAATGTTACATCACTTTTATAATGTTCATGGTCATCAGAGAACAAAAATGCTATGAATTTTAATAAATCATCAATACAATCTGCTGAAAATAATGTTTATTTTGAAATAAATATTCAATATTTGTGAAAAGAAGAAGCGTACATAACTGTATATCTTTCAAATGACAAACTTACATTAATGGTAAAGTATTGTGAACCACATCCAATTTTAAACCTGTTCCGGAGATTTCCTGTGCCTTATTTCACACACGCACGCACGCACACACACACACACACACACACACACACACACACACACACACACTTCCATCAAGAAGCAGACACTTTTCTACATGTAAATGAGAATTGGTGTTTTGGTAGGAAAGCCACTCATCTAACAGCACATTATCTACGAGCGGAGCAAAGCGCTCTCTTGCAAAGTAAAAACAGCAGCTTAATGATGGAGTGTTTTGTTGAATTGCAGTCACGACTCTCTCACCACACCACAGGAGCTCAGGAGCTACTTCATGAATCATTAAGTCTGAGATCGAGATAGTGACAGAAGAACTCAACCAGTCTCTCTGCATCAAAACATCTGCTAAATGAACGAGCTACAAGTATTTGGACACAGAAACTATAGACATGCTACAGTATCAAATCAGACAGTGCACTACAGACCCCCTGAGGAACAGTTCCACTCATTCTCTACTATAGGAGAGGAAGAATTGTATAAACTTGTTAAATCATCTAAACCAACAACATGTATGTTAGACCCTATACCATCTAAGCTCCTAAAAGAGGTGCTTCCAGAAGTCATAGATCCACTTCTGACTATTATTAATTCCTCATTGTCATTAGGATATGTCCCCAAAACCTTCAAACTGGCTGTTATTAAACCTCTCATAAAAAAACCACAACTTGACCCCAGAGAACTAGTTAATTATAGACCAATCTCGAATCTCCCTTTTCTGTCCAAGATACTAGAAAAGGTGTTATCCTCACAATTATATTCCTTCTTAGAGAAAAATGGTATATGTGAGGATTTCCAGTCAGGATTTAGACCGTATCATAGTACTGAAACTGCTCTCCTTAGAGTTACAAATGATCTGCTCTTATCATCTGATCGTGGGTGTATCTCTCTATTAGTTTTATTGGATCTTAGTGCTTCGTTTGACACAATTGACCACAGCATTCTTTTGCATAGACTTGAACACTTTGTTGGCATTTGTGGAAGTGTATTAGCATGGTTTCAATCTTATATCTTATATCTTAAATCTTATAAATACTTATATGACCGGCATCAGTTCGTAGCAGTGAATGAAGATGTATCATATCGATCACAAGTGCAGTATGGAGTACCTCAAGGCTCAGTACTAGGGCCGCTACTCTTCACGCTTAATATGTTACCCTTGGGAGATATCATCAGGAAACATGGTGTTAGCTTTCACTGTTATGCTGATGATACTCAGCTCTATATTTCCTCGCAGCCCGGTGAAACACACAATTTGAAAAACTAATGGAAAGCATAGTCGATATAAAAAACTGGATGACGAGTAATTTCTTACTGCTAAATTAAAAAAAACAAAAAACAGAGGTGTTAATTATAGGACCTAATAACGCTGCTTGTAATAACCTAGAACACTGTCTAAGGCCCCATCCACACGGAGACGCATTTCTGTGAATACGCACAAATTTTTTATCGGATAGGCGTTTCGTCCACACGGATCCGGCGTTTTCGTAAGGTGAAACCGATATTTTTTGAAACCGGGTCCCAGAGTGGATAAATTTGGAAACGCCGTCTTTGCGTTTTCGTCTGGATGGCTAATCCGTATATTTTCTGAAACGATGATGTCGTCAGCCCACGTCTCCCCCCTAGTCAGACACCTCTACGTCACGTAACAGCAACAAAAACATGAACAAACACTGAACGATTGTCTTTTTATTAACCAACATTAACACTGATTAATAAATGTATTGTTCCATGTTCATTTGTGTACCACGCGCAAGGTTTATGAGCATAGTCCAAGTCTTCTTCTCTGTTTTTAGTGTATCTCTGTGGCAGAATTACAGCGCCACATACTGGTCTGGCATGTATACTACATCATTATGCAGTTTCGTGTGGACGCGGATATTTCTTGAGACGAGGAAAAAAAAAGATCAGATTGGGGTAAGCTCCGTCTCCGTGTGGACGGGGCCTTAATCTCTTTAAAAATAAATGAATTCAAACTTCTCGAAAGAGTACATGCATGTGGAGCAATATCTATTTTTTTAGCAGTAAGTGGAGCAAGATGACAGAAATACACCAAATGGTAGTTATGGCTGATGAAGAGGGAAGAGATGCTGCTTCATCCCTCCTGAGCTCTTCTTCTCTCATGTCACTCACTCACTCACAGAGCAGTGTTGCAGAACACCTGCAGTCCCTCACACATCCAGCAGGGAGCAGTGTCTTCATTCTGAACACAATCACCCATCAGCAAACATTACTGCAGAGGAGGTCAGAACACTAGAAGAGGTCAGTGTGTGTGTGTGTGTGTGTGCAAGCGTGTGAGTGTGTCCGCGTGTGTGTGTGACTGTGTGCGTGAATGTGTTGAGCGTGTGAGTGTGTGTGTGTTTGTGTGTGCGTGTGAGTGTGACTGTGTGTCCGTGTGTGTGTGTGACTGTGTGCGTGAGTGTGTGTGCGCATGTGTGTGTGTGACTGTGTGCGTGAGTGTGTGCCTGTGTGTGTGTGTGTATGTGTGTATGTGTGTGTGACTGTGTGTGTGTGTATGAGTGTGTGACTGTGTGCGTGAGTGTGTGTGACTGTGTGCGTGAGTGTGTGTGTGCGTGTGTGTGACTGTGTGTCCGCGTGTGCGTGTGACTGTGTGCGTGAGTGTGTGTGTGTGTGTGTGTGTGCGTGTGACTGTGTGCGTGTGTGTGTGTGACTGTGCGTGTGTGTGTGGTTGGTTGCACATGGGGTGCTCCTGCTACAGCTGTGCTCAGCTTCAGCACACAGGCAGGGGTCTATGGAGCCAGAAGAGTCTCAATAAAGATAAATGCACACACTACAGTCACATATGCACACACAGGATTCATAGATGCACACACATGATTCATAAATACACACACAGGATACACAAATGCACACAAAATTCACAAATGCACACACAAAATTTAAAAAGCACAGAAGATTCACAAATGCATACAAAATTCAGAAATGCACACAAAAATCAGAAATACACACACAATTCAGAAATGCAAACAACCTTTACAAATGCACTCAAGATTCACAAATGCACAGGACAAGATTCAGAAATGTATTTCTGATGCACACACACATATATCTTGATTTACAAACTGCTTGTGGTCTGTGAACTTCACTGCATTTGTGTTTGAATTTTGAGACTCCCCTGACTTGGCTCGACACACAAATGCTTTTTTTTTAAACAGGGAATGATCAGCAACCAATCAGATATCTGCCTTCTTTTAGCCAATCACAAGAATGCACCCCATGTGGGGGATTGTTTACTTATAAGCCAATCACATGAACGTGTTCACACAGCAATTGTATTAAATTGTATGAAAATACAGATGTTTAGATTACAATTCAGGTTTATTTTTTATTATTTTTTACAAAATATAAATTAAAAAATGTCTCAATACATATAGCCCAGTGACTGCAGAAAAAAAAGTTAACCATGGATTCATAAATTTGCAATAGGCAATTATTTCATTTTATTTAAATATTTTAATGAAAGTAAAAAAAAAAATGTTTAAACCTTTTGAATATTTAAATATATCTAAATATTCTTTTGGATGCAATATAGAAGTCACTTTAATTATAATATTCAGTCCCTACATGAAGAGAGAGTCAGTGGTCCGCTGCAAGAGGAAAGTGGCTCTCTGGCTGCGAAAAGTGGGTCTCCGGCTGTCCTTCGCTTAGGAAAGTGAGTTGATCGCTGCGTGAGGAAAGTGAATCGTTCGCTCAACTTCGCTGCTTGAGGAATCGTTCGCTGAGGAAAGTGAGTCGTTCGCTGCGTGACTCCTGAGGAAAGTGAATCGTTCGCTGAGGAAAGTGAGTCGCTCGCTGCGTGACTCGTGAGGAAAGTGAGTCGCTCGCTGGCTGAGGAAAGTGAGTCGTTCGCTGCGTGACTCGTGAGGAAAGTGAGTCGTTCGCTGCGCAAAGTGGGTCGCTGGCTGCGCAAAGTGAGTCGCCGGCTGTGTGAGGTAAGTGAGTCGTTCGCTGAGGTAAGTGAGTCGTTCGCTGAGGAAAGTGAGTCGTTCGCTGCGTGAGGAAAGTGAGTCGTTCGCTGATTGGCTTATAAGTAAACAATCCCCCACGTGGGGTGCATTCTGTGATTGGCTAAAACAAGAGAGATATCTGATTGGTTGCAGATCATTCCCTGTTTAAAAAAAGGCATTTGTGTGTCGACCCAAGTCAGGGGAGTCTCAAAATTCAAACACAAATGCAGTGAAGTTCACAGACCGCAAGCAGTTTGTAAATCAAGATATATGTGTGTGTGCATCAGAAATACATTTCTGAATCTTGTCCTGTGCATTTGTGAATCTTGAGTGCATTTGTAAATGTTGTTTGCATTTCTGAATTGTGTGTGTATTTCTGAATTTTGTGTGCATTTCTGAATTTTGTATGCATTTGTGAATCTTCTGTGCTTTTTAAATTTTGTGTGTGCATTTGTGAATTTTGTGTGCATTTGTGTATCCTGTGTGTGTATTTCTGAATTATGTGTGTGCATGTATGGATCCTGTGTGTGCATATGTGAATGAAGTGTGTGCATTTATCTTTATTGAGATTCTTCTGGCTCCATAGGGGTCCTGCTGTTCCACTTTATGAATTATAGTGAGACTGTGAGATCGGAAGCTGCAACAAATAGCGATATAAACAACTACATATACTGTGTGTCATTAATATAAGTGCACTCAAGCTGCTGTTTTATCATGTGTCCTTTAAAAGGAATCATACATTGAACAAAAAAAAAAACCATAATGCATTATAAAAACCTAATAATTTGTTGAATCATCTCATGAGTAATCATAACATAAGTATTTAATGCATTCATATTTAATTATTTGTGGTTATATTTTTTAAGAGTATGAAGATGATTTATAACACACAATGAACACAGTGCATCCACTTAACGTACAACAGATAATATTTCACATCATTATAATATATTATACGTCTCATATCTCACTATTGTTAACTTGTTACTTACAGCAGACAAAGACCACTCATAAACAATTACAACATTAATAATACAAAATAAAAACGATAGTTTTCCTCAAACAGCTGTAAGATCAGAGATCTGATCAGATGAGTGTGTAATACGGCACATTTGATTTGAACTATATTTATTATAATATCAGTAAGAAACAGATCTGAAATAAATAATGTTGAGATCTGAGATTTATAATCCATTATAATTCAGTAGATTTACCATGCTGTTTATTACGTGTTATAAATAATCATACTCATAAACGTTATAACACAAATAATTACGTTTTATAATGTATTAAAATTGTTGTTATGATTATTTATGAGATGAAACAACATTATACAAGTTTTAGTGCATTATGTTTAAATACGAGCTTCATAGAAAGTGTTCCCTTATTTTATTTATTTTTTTGTAAAATGCACTCAAATAATCTTTGTTTTATGTGAAAACTTTTTTATTTTTTTACATTTATTGTTTTGTACAGTGCATATGAATAACAGGACACATTTTTTTATTAAAACAGTTCTTTTCAGAACCAGTTCCAACACTGGGAACAAAATGATTGTCTTGACATTTAGTTCTGTTCACAGGTTTTGAACATCTGTTTTTTGAGACTTGAGTCTTTCTTGTTCTGATAACAAAACTCCTTTAAAACTCTTAGGATTGATTAAAAAGGGTGAATTGGAACGGTTAAGTGGAGTCAGAATCACTTCCACACAAGCCCTAATGTTCATTATAAGCTGAACTTGCTGAAAAACATGAAATGCTATAAATAACTCTTTAATACTCCTCATGCCTGTGAAAGGTGGTCCTGCCAGCATCAATCCATTCAGACAATGAAGAGAAAGTCATCTGTAGTGCAGGGTCAAGAGCAGCTGGAACAGAGCCAGCTTAAAAACATTCTCTTCCCCTCAACGGTCTCTAGACACAAGTCCATCTTCTCTTTCACTCTCTAGAGACTCATTCAGCTGGTGAACATCCCTGACCGAGTGTGCAACGATAAGCGTCGAAGCCCTACGGTATGAGCCATCAACAGCCTTCATGAAGGATCAGTCTGTAGGCATCATACACGTGCTGACCTTGTAAACGGTTGAACACAATAAACCCAAGCAGAAACATGTGCCTTGCTGCTGGAAGACCAATGATAACATGTTTGATATCCTGTATCTAAGTCTGAAGCTAACTCTACTTTCATCGACTAGCATCAGCTTCAGACTGTAAATCAGGCATTTGTGTTCTGTATTACTGGTCATCATCATGTCAATCGACTGTAGCATTTAATCCAGTCAACTAATCGTAATTAAATGCATATACTGATATTTCCTAATCAATATCACGCTAATTCAAAGACATTAACATTACTGTGGCAGACAAGGGAATGACTGAAGAGACGATCTGCAACGCTCTTCTGCTCATCAGGGTATTACAGAAGAATAAAGTAGTCTTATAACAGCAAGTGTATCTGCGACAGTGGACAGGAGCTGATAACTGACCTGATGGGGGACGAGACCCAGCGAGGTCGGGGGTTCATTCATCCGGTCATCACTGCTGCTGGCCACAGCATAACCTCTGACAGAGAAACACATCACACACACTCAAATTAGACTTCAGTCAGACCCTTAAAGAGCAGCTCTGTGCTTCCTTACTAGGGATCAAACCACTCATGATTACAGTATACATATATATAAAATTAGATTTAAGACAAATTATAAATTAAATGTGACAAAATGCTGCACGTTTCTTTGTGAAACTGAAATATAACACTATAATAATATACTAATATAGCACTTGTATATCAATGCTATTTTGTTGGGTTTGATTGCTTCTGTTGTCCTCATTTGTAAATCGCTCTGGATTTAAATATAATGTAAATGCACATAACAAAACTAAATTAAAATTGTAAAACAAACCCCAAATCAAACAAGTAACACAAATAAAAATATATATTTATATATATACAAACTAAGGCTTTGTCTATGCTCTTTCTATTTAAAATGAGAGGAAACACCTGCATTTTAATTACGATGCAAAAAAAGAGGCTGCATAAATTTTTTATCTAAATTAGATTAAATTTGAAGCAAAAACAGAATGATTTGACTCCAGTTTTGTGAAACTATAGATGAAAATATCTTTATGAAACAGCAGTTGAGCTGATCGAGACGCAGATCCACTCTCGGCCAGCAGGTGGAGCTTAGAGCGTTTCCTTGGTTACCGCTGTAAACAAAGCAGTGCTGCACTTATGAACTTTAATATGCTTTATACAGAGACAAGATGAAGAGAAAAATACCATCTAAACTCTTCTAAAGACAGTAAGCTCCCCTCAGACACATATTCATATAAACTCCTAGTGTGTGTGTGTGTGTGTGTGTGTGTGTGTGTGTGTGTGTGTGTGTGAGCTGCTGCTGGATTTACCCACAAATCCTGAGGCCATAACTGTGATTTAAATGGAAACCAGTCAACGAGTAAAATAGTCAAAGAGGAATGTTTGGTGAATTACTAATGCTTCCCGTGTGTATAAGGCAAGAATCACTTCAATACATCAAATGTTTAGTTACAGTGTGTGTATGTGTGTGTGTGATTGGCACACAAAAATTCCCCAAACGCTCCTCTAGAAAAAGCTTGGGAAGAAGCAACACCCCTCGAAGAGCAAGCACGAATCATCAACCCACGAGCCTCATAAGCCTCAGATATAGCATTTCTCACCAAATGCAACAGCCACCAGAGCGAACAAACAACCAATCAGATTTACACCAATGCCTCTAACAGTCAACGCAAGCCTTGGGAGCGATATGATGCTGATCTTGAGTAGATAACTTAGCCTTGACTGGAAGAGCTCACTGACAAGGCCTACGATTCTCCAATCCTCCTGAAAGGAGACAGCCAATAACAAAACTGTTTTAAAAGTCAGAAACTCCTCTGAGACAGACTCCCACGATTGGGATGGAGAATCCATTCATCCAAAACCACAGATACATCTCAATCAGAAACAGGTATGTCTCCCTCCATGTGTAAAACCGGAAACAAGAGAATATTTTCCCAAAGAAACATCACCAACAGGCACACGCTCAACAGCTACATATATCTGGATTACACCTGCAAAGAAATGCCAAAACTGAACCAACAGGGCAGAGGACTGGACCCAAACTGTGCTCTCTGCACCACAATGGAAAAAAATCATCATACACAAAATGTGTATGGCCCCAGAATATTGTATGAATATCTGAGCATGCAATATGTCAAAAGAAAGAACAGAGCCTCTGCTTTATATAAAAATAAATAAATAAATAAAAATAAAATGATTCAAGCTTCATGCTATCTTTTTTTTTTGTCAATGCTTGAATATGCTTGAAAAGTTTCATTAAAAAGCAACATTTGAAGAAAAAGCTGAGAAAATGTCATTTTGACCAAGACTACATCTGGATCAGATTCAGATTAATGATCAAAACACAGATGGAGTCAATCGCTTCCATCAAAACATCCAAAGTGTTGCGTCCTAAACCACTTCCTAGATCCACATTTCATGAGGCACTCTTCATTTACAGTGGAGATTCAAAATCCATTAATTATTCAAATTAAATCTATAAATACTTGACTTTCCTCTGAAACACTAGTTTCTCACACTGTGCTGGTGTAATCTCGGTCCACTCTTCTTCCAGTCTCTTCCATAGTTCGGCGACTGTAGTGGGTTTCTTAGCCATAACTTTGTTGTTAAGGCTTTTCCAGAGATTTTCAATCAGGTTTAGATCAGGAACCTGAGAACCCAAATAAATTAAACTGCTCTCAGCACTTTACTTTACTTTATCTTGTACTCTCCAGCATTTGTCTTGTGTGGACGACCAGCCTTTTTGGGGGACTTGAATCAATTAGTGTAAACCTGCAATATTCGCGAAATCACAGATTTGGAATGACCCGCCTCTCTTGAAATGACTGAAAGGGTCATTCCTTTATCCTTCATCTGGACAACCTTCTATCGTAGGGTTTCATTCACTTTAGAGCGGCCCGCCATCTTACAATCTCAGTGAAAACCGGAGGAATGCTGCCAGTTAAATAGGGTTTGTCTTATAATGAAGGAAATTAGCACCAGGTGCCAGATTAACACCTATAACTCTAAAACTTTCAAATAACTATTTTCAAAAATATCTCATTTTAGTTTTTATACTGTGCTTCAGAATACAATTTAGGAAATAAAAAACTGTTCTTCTACTCCTGTTAGGATAACTTCATATAGGACTAAGCAATGACCTTGAAATGCAGGAAATTGCTCCACTGTATATGCTGTTTACATTTGATGATCGTGTTATTTTACATATGCATCTGCTTACATATGTGATCACATTTTCCTGCTTCTTCTTCACCTGTGTTTTGATCCAGAAATGTCATACTCTTTCAGAAGGTGTGTAATAGCACGTCTTATGTCAATGGCTGGGACAGAGTTAAAGGGATCCTAGCAAGATGATTTCTGCAATCTCAGATGAGAGACGAGATCCAGTAAGAGTGTCCTGTTAATAAGTCAAACCCAAAGATCGTCTGGACAAAATCAGGTCCACACTGAAGAGAATCTGCCAAGGAGGCTCCTCCAGCAGAAACCTTTGGGTTTGACCTGGTCTGAAAACCAAACCTGGGACGGCCGATATTCCACATGCCATATTCCCAAAAGCAGGCATACTGTCGGGAAGCCATAACGACTGGCCCATGGCAGCTGAAGCACCAGAGTGTCCTATTCTCAGAATTTGACCCCAGTGTTACACTCTTCAGAAACTCAGACTAATGGCTTACCCTTAATGAACTGCACTCTTTAAACTAAGATGGGAAAAATATTTCAACCACCAAAATATTGTCCATCCAAGATTTAATCACAGTCTGAACTCATGTATTACCGAATTTGTTTTAATGTGGTTTCTGAATCTGAAGCGTTCTCCCACAACAGTTTGACAGATGAAAACCCCCAACTGTTGTGGACAAGAGCTTTCATCCAGGCCCAGCAGAGGCTCCATCAGCGCTCTGTAACAGCTTAATGCATCTGAAGAGAGACCGTCAGGAAGATGCCAGCGCTATCTGAGTGCTCCTTGCTTTCTAAAGACTTCCTTGAATGGGAAACAGGGATGAAAGCTTTCTATACCCTCTCATCCAACTGGAAATACATAAAAAGCAACAAAAGGCTTTCTGAACTCCAGATATGACATTGCAGTGCAATTTCTATTACTGCTGTTTCGTTTCAGAGTAACTTAAACATAGGGTTAGAAATGAAGCCAAGATGGACAGAGTGTGACATTTCTGCTTCACTAGTCTCACCAAAATGAATGACAAAAAAAAAAAAAAAACCTACACACACACAAACCCTGTTTTTGACATCTACCACATTTCCCATTGGTGAGTCAAACCGCCGGCCAGCCCTGTCCTGAGCTCACGCTGTTTGTTAAGTGTTGCTGTACATGTTGCTAATCGATAAAGCAGATCAAAGTTATGAAAGCACCACAGTGTCACAGTGTTAGACCTTTCAAAGGATTCAAGCAACACATGTTTTATTTATAGTTGTTTTGGCACATTAAATTGGTATAGAAGTGAGTATTATAATACAATGTTCTGCCTTCGGTTTAGTTTTTTTGGATTGTACCTTTTCCTTTTTTGTGTGTACTCTTGTATCTTGGATTTCTCTCTGGCCTGACATTTACGGACAGCTTTTCTACCAAGGAGTGTTTTTTGAGTTCCTCTTTGGCAAATTCTTGTTAAGTGCTGTCTAAGACTGTAGGCCCTATTTTAACTATCTAAATGCAAAGTGTAAAGTGTAAAGTAAAGGTAAAGTGTAAAGCACACGGCGCAGGTGCACTCATGACGTGACCAAATCCACTTTTGCTATTTTAACAGGAAACTGGTCCATGCACCAGGTTGCATGGTCTAAACGGGTTGTCCCTATTCTCTTAATGAGTAATGGGTGTTTTTTGGGCGTAACGTGCAATTAACCAATCAGAGTCTCATTTTCCATTCCCTTTAAGAGCCAGTTGCGCTCGTGCCATGATGGATTTGCTATTTACACGGCCGAATTTGGGAAGCGCAAAGACAGAACGCGTCTCCCGAGATGAGCTGTTCCTGTGACATGTAGGCATTTATATATATATATAAATAATATAATTCTTATAATTCTTATGCATTCCAATGCTTTAATTTTTAATATTTGGCATGTTTGTGCGCCGTTTTGGACCCGTCTATACTAACACGCTCTTGAAGTGGAGTTGAAAAGTGCAAGGTTTCTAAAGAAATTATGAATAGATTATGTAGGCTAACATTTAGTGGCTCCGTAGAACACTTTATTTGTTTCATTTTGATTGATTGATTGATTCATGCCTTGGGACATAGCCAATGCCAATTTGATAGACATCGCCCAACCCTATGTGGTTTCTCCGATCACAAATGCAGACATGGTTTTGTGTTTACGTGGTGTAATACACAATGCAATGTGTAAAAAGACAGTATAAGTCATCAGTAATTATGTCCCTACTGGATGCAACAAATGCCTTGTTTATTATGTGTTTTATTGGTTTTGTCTCGTTGTGCTGAGACACGCAGCATCAGAGTTTGGTGAGGGGCGTAACCCTTCCTTCACACGCTTGAGGTATTCGACCAATCAGAGCACACCTCGCTTGAGCTTTGTAAAAATCAGGCATAGAGGAGAAACAATAATTTACAGTATGTGGAAAAGAATGTGTTTGTTAAGCCTTAAACCGCATAAACACATTTCATTACAGTAAATACACAAAATAACGTTATTTTTAGCAACATCATAAGAGCCCTTTAAAAAAAGTTTAACTAGCAAGCCACAGTTTTATATACTCGCCGAAGCTGATTTTTACTCACATTTGGCACTTGATGAGGGTTAATTTACCTTCTGCTACACAAGGAAGGGTCCAACATTGCACACTTTGTTTTATATATATATATAATTCTAAGTTAATTCGAGAGTAATTAAGTGCCTTGGTATTTGGAGGGCACTTCTTGTTGAAATTTCCTATGAACACAATGCTCACACTATTTGTACTAAAAATGGGAAGCTGTTCAGGTCCTACAGTACATTTCAATACTCAGCCTGGCATTCCTCCTCATTTCTACAATGCATGAGTCCTGCTCTGGGATACTCTATGGATGGAAGCAAAGCAGCAGATGGGTGATGTTTTGAGCACTCACCCCTCTGGGTGCTGGAGTACAGAGACCATCAGCTCCACGGCCAGGGCTCCAGCGATCATGGCCAGACCGGGACGGCTCACTGTGCACTGCTGGTCCAGAGTCCTGTCTCTGGTAGACTAAGAACAGAATAAGAGTCTACTAACGGGTCCAGGAACAACTCAATCATGGAAACCAACATATTTATTATTCAGTCTGTAAAAGTGTCTTATATTGTCTCAGTGTTGGATGAACTGTCTTCAGTCGTATTTTGCTGTGGGATATGATTTCTAGAATTGAGGTCACTTTAGCATATGATTGATTGGTTCAGCTGCACATTTGATTTTCTAATATAATTCGTGTCCTGGGGAAAACCTAATTTCAGCGATGAAAGTACTTGATTAAAACTCACGTCCCCAGGGGCGACCACATCATTACAGAAGTAGCAGCCGAGACGATGTCCGGGGATGTTGGAGAATAGAGACGCTCCTGAGGACGCACAGAAGTCATGCTTACCATAGTAAAACAGCAAGAAAACATCAGAATACAGCATCTCCTAGATCTTCACACATTGAACCACCAATGAATGCAGGTTTTCGGAAGGTGGTAGATATATTTAGTTAATTTGCCTGTTTGAACTTTTGTTTTACAGATCATTACATTTCAATAACGGAAGAAGGTAATTCAGTTATACCCAATAAAGAGGTAAACTCGTCTGGGGTCATTTCCACACAACCATTACTGGACTGGATCTGTTCGCTGAATGCAAGACCGACACGATGAAAGAAAACTGACTCTGGTTATATTTGCAGGATTAGAAATGAAGCTCATATAAGAAGCGTCCAACATAGTTTCCGATTCATTAGCAGTTATTGGTAAATAATTACTATCAAAAGTAATTAGGAGTTTTCCATCAGAGCTGTGAATATGATCAGCCCAATTCAAGCTTGAAGTAGCACCTTGGTGATTTTTCATGAGTCACACAACAAGCAGCGTGCAGCGCAGAATGAGTCACGAGTCATTCACACAGGATGGGAAAAAAGTAACTTAAGAATGGTAAAATTATCAGAGGTGGAATACAAGAATCTGTTTTGTGTGAACGTCCCTCGAGCTCTATCGTACCTCAGACAGATGGACTCAGAGCTCAATGCAGAAGGAACAGGAAGTATAACTTTGTCCTATAGTGGAACGCCATTAGCTTAGTCTTAACAAACAGACTCCTGTACTTCAGAGCAGAGCTCTATATATAAGACTAGAGAACTAGATATAATACCAAAAAATACATTCAATTATATCCACTACATCATAATATATACATTGCCTTAGTCAAAAATGTTCAGTAACTTCAGCATTGTGTGATACTATTTCAAAGTGATTTCCGTAGTTTTGAGAGATGATAAATTGTATTTACAATATAGTCATGAGTTAAACAATGAAGCGACTGAAAGGCGCTCTTGTCAGATATTCTTGTTATACTGTAACATGTCACGGTAAAATACCAAGTGTTATGTTATTCTCTGAGCTCTGCTTTGTGTTTACACAGCACTTTTACAACATACTTGATCTAAAGAGCAACACAAGCTGTGGAAACCCAAGGATATGTGTGAGCTGTACCTGGTGTGATGGAGGCTGCAGGTGTGGAGGAACAGGAGGAGCTGGAGGAGGCAGACATGGGGCTGGACTCTTCAGACGAGGACTCCTTGGCTTTCTTAAGGCCGTGTCTCATTACCACAAACGTGTCGAACCCCAGAGCAGCATTAACTATCAACTGCAGAGAGACCGACATACTGAACTCTCTCTCAAAAGGGTCACAGTCTGGATATCATTGACATTAACCCCCCCAAAAAAAACTATTCTAAAACTTTCCAGTTTTGAATGACTTCTAATATAAATCAATAATAACGTTTAAAAATTACAGAAGCATCCAGTTATGTCAGGTCAGGTTGTCGTTAAAGGTTCTTGAATCAGATATACAGGACAAACGGTGCAGCACTTACCAACAACTGTGACAATAACCTACAATAAAAAGGCAGACAGCCATGTACACAGAACACAAATAAATAAAAGATGAAGGATTGGAGGGAGGAAGCTACCTTTCTCTGGCTAGCAGCGATGACGGTGGGAAGCCAGCGGCTCTCACGAGTGTCCATCAACAGGAAGACCACATCGTGTTCAGAGATGAGCTTCTCCAGCTGCTCCACGTCCTGCCGAGCTTGAGTCATCGTCTGCTCAGAGAAGTTCACTGGGTGGCCTGGCATTGGGATGCTCATGGTGTGGCCCTCCGCATGCTGAATAATACATTCACAAAAGACCTCATAGTGAAACCTTTAGTTACTTGAATAGCTAAAACATTATGAATATGATGTAAAAATGATTTTAAGCACTGATTCTTGCAAGAATGTGTTCACAGTCAAATTGATAGTGACAGGAAAGTTGGGACGTCCATTCTTAAGAATCTAACATGTACTATGTCGGGCTTTTTCCAGAGTTTGGTCTGAAGATAAGCAGCTGTGTATGGCTCTGAATGTTTACCGCATGCTTCCTGATTACATTACCTAAAGGCCACATTCTGTACAATATAAACAAAAGAGGTCCTAAAACAGAGCCACCTGGGACTCCACAAGAAAAAACCCTATAAACAATCAAGTGCTGTTTCTGTACCACTGTCAGAATGAAAAAGTTAGATTAAGTAGATTATCATCAACCAGATATTCATTTAACTTTAGCAAAGACAGCTCAAAAATACTCATGAAATATTTATATACCTTTTCAACAAGTTTTTTTTTTATTACTTTAAAATATCAAGTGGTGTAACTGTCAACATTTTTAATAGAGCTTTAAAATGTGTTTCCATATCTTATTTATTTTCAATAATTTTCAAACACTTTTTATGACAAAAGTATATTAATATCTTTTTGAATAATGCATTTTTTGGGGTTCATTGGTCATTTTAAATTTGACAACTTGAATAACTCCTGTCATGTCAACTAAGCTTATATTTCTCTGATATATTGGACTGATTTAGAGTCATTCTGACTGTGAGGGTCTAAAGGACTCCTCTCTGTGATATTATTTACTGTTATATGGGTTTTCAGTCATGCTCTACATTCAAGCTGCATGTTGATTTTGGTGATGCAGGTTATTTTACAACAAATTTGCTTCGCTGTTGTTTATTCTTTTAAGATTTTTTTTTTTTTTTTATCAAGTTATTAATGAGGCATTATTGAGACACTGTCTGCTCCATACAGTCATATCACCTTGATATTTTTTGCTGTACTTCAACTGGCCAATCAGAAGGATTTAATACTTCATCAGAAGCTGACTTCAACCAGTCACTATTAGATAAAGGCTTCAACGGGGCTCGAAATGAGGGGGCTTTAAAGACCTTCCCCTGACATCATATTATTGTGCTGTATGTGTGACAGACTATACTGAGAACTGACAATATTGAGTATGTCACTGCAAAAACTCAAGCTAGAGTGTTTTCCTGTATATCAGCACACGTGGATGAACGGAAATGTTATATTAATTTTTATACAACAGTGCAGAACAACACTGCATGGTTTCGTTCCTAAACGAATCTGTTTTTGAAAGAATCAATGATCTATTCATCAAGATCTGCTTCGTTTCTAACTGAATCAGCCATTTAGAATGATTCGTTTGATTGAATGATTCAGTAAACTGTTTATTAAAATAGGAACTTGCTGCCACCTACTGGTGGTCATGCTTATTTATCCAGGACAGGCCAAAATCAGCCAAGGTTCCAGCAAACACACATTAGGAAAATATTGTTTAATTCCTTGTTTAAAAAAAAACAATTTTTAGGCCTCATAATGAAAACGGCAGTGAATCAGACATCATCTCATCCCACTATCTGAGTGAAAGAGGGGAGTGATGTAATTACTGTGTGGGTATCTGGCCTGTCTAATTGGCCTGACACACGCAGGGCTTCTGTGAAGGTAAAACCTGTGGTGTAATTAGCCGACCGGGGGGGCAGATCGATACAGGATGAGCAGATGAATTAATGATGACCAGAGAGTAAACACCGCACACAGCTCATTTCATTACGGCTGCCAACACACATGATAGAAACCCAAAGATTATTTAGCCAGGTGTACTGAACCATCCCTTGACAAGACCCGTCCGTTCACACGACACACACACACACACACACGAGAGTCCACAGCTCAACTGATCAGATGGTGCGCGTCTTACATAAGGATATCACTCTCGCTCTTGTTTTAGCACCTCCGTTCTTTGCACTCGGAAAAATAACATTTGGAGCAAATGAAGAAATTGGCACCAAAGAGACTTTTATAATGAGGCCCTTCTGAGGTGTGATCAGATAATAACTTGACCAACAACAGTGTAATGTGTCTGCACTTCAGTAATTAGACAGAAACTAAAGCTCCAGTGACGAACACTGACCCTTCAACCTGCCTCAGAAATGAAGGTGAAGACACGGATGTTTACAACAACTAATCAGTAAGGAGCACATAAACAACACATTTCAGTGAACTGGACCAATGCACACAGAAATCCATCTGTAATGCCACTTTAAATTCATGAAACAAACACACACACACATTTGCCTTCTACTGTGACACTTTGCTATTTCTGATAATATTGGACATGTGATGTTGAAGTGGTAATTTGCGTAATTGCTAAATATGAACTTTAATAGTTTAATAGGTGCTGAAAATTTTTTGTAACCTATATTATATAGACTAAAAAGAAATAAAATATTTGAATTCATAATTACACTTATGAACTATATTTTGAGTTGTGGGAGATACTGGTTAAACTCGGATGTTTTCTCAATCAGGGAATGCCTGCAAAGTGTTGACACTGTGTTCCCTCTATATATTTAAAACCATGTTTAAGTACCATTTTTGTTAATCTTGCCAATCACACAACCCAGTGTGGAAAATTACTTCGGTTGCACTTTATTTTACAGTACGTGTACTAACATGTACTTATAGTGTACTTACAGTGTATTTATCTAAGAAAGTTCTGGTAATACAAGGTAACTACATGGGGTAGGGTTAGGTTTAGGGGTAGGTTCAGGGTTAGTACCTAGTTATTACATAGTTATTGTAATTACTATAATAAGTACATAGTATGTACATGAGGAACAGGACTGTAAAATAAAGTGCTACCATTACTTCTATTATGTATCTATCATATATCTATCAGGTTCGTTTACATTTATGCCCCTTAACTGTTACATGAAGCTGTTGTCTATTAGTCAACAAATCTCTAATAAAAATATTGCAATTGTTTAAAGGAGGTGTAGCTTTAATCGAATCATTATTTTTTCATGCATGTTCAAGGCCGGATTAACATAGGAGCTAGCCGGGGCTGTAGCCTTTGGAGCACCCAAACTCTTCCCTTGGACTGTACTTGTTTAAACTAGAGATGCTGGTCTCTTTTAATTACCTTGACATTATTGTACTGCATGGAAAACAAACACTAAAAGCCCTGTGCTGAAACGGCTCTATCTGATTAAACTGTGCAGCATGAGAGAACCGGTCTGGACCAGATCAGACCTGAGACACTTGGATTCGACACACACACTGTTATATGTGAACGATGAAGCTGGATGAAGCCAGATTTGACCTAAACTATAAAAGCATTTCAGTCCACACACCACCACCCCACACAGTTACTAAAGATGTAGAAATAGTTATTCACAGTTATTCACTTTTGAAAATGTGTGTTCCGGGCCAGAATGACGGTCTTTGTTTTGGTTTGGAAACCCGGCCACTGCCAGTTTACCCAATCGTATTTTGGCACCATGGGTTGCCAACTGGGGGAAACACAGCGCATTTAATTTCATTAATTGTCAACTGCGCTCGTTCCTGTTGGTGTCGTCAGTCTGGCAACCTGCCAGTTTGACTGTTTAGCCTATGTCATGTTAGTTATTATACATATGCAGTGCATGGTAGGTTTAATTCATTTTGGTTGTAAGGAAAATGTTCTCTCTCTCTTTGTACATTGTTGTTTCTATTTGCTGTCCAGTGTGAAATATGGTTCCTAGAGCAAAGACCTTTCTAAATCAAATCAGTGGAAACTCAATGCATTGAAAACTCTTTGTAGTGATCTCAAAATAAACTAAAAAAGTAACCTTCACAATAATGCATCAGCAAGCCACTTTTTTCTTGGTTGCTAATGGCCAAACTGTGTTCTGGAATGGCATTTGTTGAAGCTGGCAGCACGATGAATCACAGGAAGTGAAGGGGATATGAGAGCAGAGAGGATTCGCAGGCCTCGTAGATGGAAACACCTGCCAACAGCGTTCCCACACAGAGTCATGAATATGAAGGCCAGCAGAAGTCTGGTGTTACCGCCTCACACCGCTCAGCAGAAAACATGTCCTGAAGCGGATTCTGTCACTTAGCAATGAGAGCGTATCTGACGAAAGGCTTCTCCAAATGAGACCGCTAGTTTAAAATAGTAAGAGTTAGAGACAGAAGTAGCCAACTGGAGATTAATGAAGATGAGAAGTTGGTTTGTCTACATATATTTTTCTACAGCATCTTTTTACCTTTATTAATATAAGACATGTCCCTTACGAAAATTAACCATGGTTTTACAACAAATAAAACCAAAAAACCATGGTTACTATAGTTAAACCATGGTAACCACAAAATAACCACGGTTTTGCTATATTAACCATAGTTTAGCCATGGTATTTGTAGTAAATATGTGGTTATACAAATGGTGGTCAACACGCCAAAAAACCATGGGTTACTACAGTTTTACTATAATAAAACCATGGTTATTTTTCGTAAGGGGTTGACTATACAGCTGGCTTCCATCTATGCATTATATGTGCTTGAACGAATAAATACAGACAAAATTACACCAAAATATACGTCTCAGCATACCTGTGTATCAGTACATGGATCTGTGCATTCACACTTAAAGTGATAGCGGACTAATAAAACTGCTGCTGTCTATTTTCAATTTTAATCAAACAAAAGAAAAAAAATCTCTTACTGCTCTTACTTGACTGAATAACTTTTGTAAGTTTAAAAATGATGACTCTATATTTAACTTATACAGTGAAGACTATGCAGTGTTATTTTATATTTAACTACTTTAATGAGTTTATTTCACTTGTGTCTTCATTCTATTGTATTTATTTGTGATATTGCTTGCAATCTGATTGTTTGTAGAAAAGATTCTTAGCTTTGAGCCCTGCATGTGCCTCAGACCACGATGTACTAGTAACAGCCAAAAAACTAAAACAATAATCAAAAAAATAAATTAATTGAAATATGCTTTAAATGGTTCGCACAACCATTATCGATTTTATTTGTTGTAGCTGGGTTGCTTACACCATACCAATGTCTGCCTGTTATGTTTTACCCTTCTATGATTTTTATTTGTAAAAGTAGCAAACCCACAAGAGAGGTCAGGTGTTAATTTTCACTTTAACATTCAAAGAAGAGGAAGAGCTGTGTTTGTGTTTGTCTCCATGTCGTCGAAACGCTGTTATTCTCATCCCGGAGTCCAATCATCTTTGTTTGGGCTTCCCAGGGACGCTGTACTTGGAGATTAATGGTTACAATTTATGTTTAACTCGGTTCCCGAAAATTATCATCCACATGTAAAACTATGTGCAGCACATTTTGCTGAGGACAACTTCCTCAATCACAATCAGTTTAATGCCGGATTCGCACAAGGATTATTCTTGAAAGATTCCCTCTTTGTCTGGAGAAGGCGTTGTTCATTGACCACAACTGGTAAGTGTATTTTATTATTTAAGTTGGTGCGTTTTAGTGTTGCACGGTGCACCGATACTTTAAAAGTATCGCGATTCTCGGAAATTAAAAACGTCATGATTCCTAAATTTATTAGTATCGATACTTCAAAGAATGACTGCGTTTAAGATTTGTAAGAGACGTATTTCATGTTGGTGTGTGCAACGCACGCTTCTAGTGCCTCCCTATGGACGCCTGTTTTTTTCTCCTCACGAGATGTATCAGTTCATTTAGCTCGTTCACAAATGAGAAGATCTCTCAATCTCGTTGAGTGAAGGGCGGATTCGTTCACTACATTCAACAAATCACATGCTCCGTCACATCTTGAGTAACTCTTTGACAGGATGAAGCAGTTCACAGAGACAGAGCTGTTCACGAGCTGTGCATGCGCTGCTATAAGCGTCGGACTCGCGCGCTGCTGTGGAGAGAGGAACTTCAGTGAACGAGAAATATGAGTCAGTGGATTACCTGAATGAGAACGATTCATTCACCTAAAAGATTCATTCACGGACGAACCATCACTAGTGCAATTTCATATAGCCTATATTAAATATTTGGAATATATATTTTAAAATGTTTATTTAAATTCAAAGCAGCAACTTATCTTCCGTGATGTCCCCAATGCGCGGGTCGGGTGGGTAAAGAAATTTTACTTTATTTGCGGGCTGGGGCGGGCCGAGTAATTTCATAAAAGCGGGACTCGCGGATTGGGAAAAAAAACAGACCCGCGCATCACTAGGCTTCATGTGCGAGCACAAGTGATACTGTGGCCGCCAGTCCACGACTGGTAGAAAAAGATGACGCTCAATGAAGATGACGCTCATTAAAGTTCACTGGCTGAGTTTTCTCCTCTGAAAGAAAAGGTTGCACAACTGAAAAGATAAGTTACAATATCTGAGATGTTGCTGCTAAATTTTATTTGCTTTTTTTTTTTTACTCAAATGTCCTTGCTTAAATTGATATTATTTATCTTTTGACATTTAATCTTCTGAGTTCAGAAACATTGTTTAATATAATCGCTGTTCATATTTTTATTCAAAGTTCAGAGACAACATACATTTATTACTCTTATGTTTCTTATGATAACTGAGATAATGCTGCTAAATTTATTCTTTCTTTACCTTGAATGTCATTGCTTTAATTTATTTTTTTAATTTTGATATTTCATATTTTGTTCAAATGTTTAATATATCTGTTGTTCATATGTTCATTTATTAGTGTGTTATATGATTAGAATGTTGTCCCGATTTTAAAATAAAGCACAGCAATGATATTTGAGTGTATTTTCCCCTTTCAAGAAAAGTATCGAAAAAGTATTGAAATCGCAATTCCTGACTAGGTATCGGTATCGAAATAATAATTTTGGTATTGTGACAACAGTCACGTTTAACAGTTTCTGTAACTTATTATAACATCTCCAGCACGTGCGTTCTCTTACTGTCTATGGTTCAGATCAGGATTGCCAGGTTATCAAATCAAATCCTGCCAAATTACTTCTCAAAACTTGTCCAAAACTAGCCTCAATGAAAATACTCTTAGGCTTATTTCTTACTATTCAAAGTAGCCTATCATGTCGGAATGTGACTGGAAATTCTCTGATTGTTACTTGTTTTGTTTGGACATTGATTGAAATGTAGACGTTGAATTATTTCATTCAGCCAATTAATTATCTTAAGGATGTAATGAAGGGCAGGCGCTTGGAGCGCTCTTGTTTTCAAAATTAGAACTCGTTGCGTATTTCTGAAGGAGGGACTTTATAGAACAAGGAAGTCATCAGACCTTTTTTATGAAACGGGACAGTGGAATACAGCGGAATACAGATAAGTTAATTGTGTGAAAAATACTGTTTTTTTTTTTACACGCGAAACATGAACACATTGCACACTGTAAACACAATCAAAGCTTTAAAAAAACACAAAACCTTACAATATCACCTTTAATCTATAATTGAGGCATAATTATATTTGAATATAGCAATATCAAATACACATTGTGTCGGTAACCATAAAGATTCTTTCTTTCATGTGTTTCATGGGAAACGGGTGAGTTTAGGTGATTCGACTGATCCACATGACAGCATCCAGCGTGCATTATAGATCAAATAATGTGGACGAAACAAATTAATTAACACATATTTGATGATCAGAATAGGCTGTAGCCTATCCTATAGCTCATGAGTTTGTGGATATTTTGAATATAAAAGGAAAATTAAATAAATGTTATATAGCAACATTGTGCCTGCATGATGCGACGCTATTGAAACAAAAAATATATAAACTAATTAAATATTTAATATTAACATGGGGGCCCTAAGCTGCCACAGTTCACTTGTGCCTTGGGCCAGCCCTTTTCTTTATTATTTAAAAATATAAAGTGTATTTTTGTTTTTGTGGATGTCCCAATTGGGTACAGGATGTGGAAATTCAAATAAATGCTCATGTTATATAATTTGGTTACATTTGTGAGTTTATAAAAATGTAGCTGGTTGCGCAATCTTTTTTAGAGGTATCTGCAACTAGTGTATCATTGGTTATAAGAATCGATATCAGATCATATCATGATGAACCGTCCGATTTACACCCCTGCTTAAAACTATACATGCTAAAGCTAATACACACCATAATACAATGCTTTGGTGGAGAAATTAACTAGTTAGTCACAACTGTTTTTTGATATCACATATCTGTCAATCAAACAACATAACTAGTGTAAGTCTAATTCACATGAAATAGTCTCAATCTCAAGATCTGCTTGATTCGTTTTAATGACTCACTCAATCACGGATTTGCTCAGAACACTAAAATCCTCAAAGACAACAAAAACTATTTTTATTTGACATTTAAGACCAATTATTGTGTGGAGGGTTGGTGCTAAGTAAAAAAAAAAAATCCTTCTAATTTCCAATCCTACTGAAGATATCCAAAAAAACAAGCACAGCATGAGTGAATTTCAGAGGACCCTGTACAAGATTACATCTCAAAATTCATCTCCTTGAAATCAACAATTATACCTCAGTTTCAAATCGACCAATTCTGTTCATTCATATATTTACAATATAATCTTAAATTTTAAGACTTGCATCTGGTTTCTTCCAAAAGGGAGTTCCCTGATCAACTGCAGTGAAAACAGAAAAGGTAAATTCACTGACGCTCTGCTCAGTGATGCATGAGGATGCTGAGCACTGAATATAACTGAGGCCGCGCTTCATGTGAACATGGGTTATATTGAACAATGTGTGATTAAATGTTATGAGACTCCAGTGACCTGGACTGGTCAAATTCATTGCTTAGCTTCTCAATCCCTCTTTAGGCCAGTCAAATAATGTTCATTAATACTAAAATGAATAATTCAGACTTCATTGTTGTGGATAACTGCATGTTGAAATTGAGTCCTACTGGTTAATCCAAGGGTCTCAAACTAAAGGCTCTCATAGTAGATTCATACAGCTTCTTGATGTTTATTCAGGGATGGGTCACTTAACTGTGCCAATTATACACAGTTCAAATATATGCTTCTCAAGCATGTGTGTTTGAGACCCCTGGTCTAATGCAGTGAAAACTGGAAAACATGCAACTGTGATGAACGTGCTGTAGCATCTGAAAGTCCTCACCACACCAGGAAAGATCTTCTGTAGTCGGTCCACCGCGGCGAGAGCTTTAGCCTTCCCTCCACCCAGACAGTCTTCAAACTCATAGAGCGGCTGCCGCACTGGGTTCGAGTAGGAGATCTTCGCATTGTCCACGAAACTGATGTGTCTCACACCCCAGCCCTCAAAAGAAGAACAGAAAACATCATCCAGCTGTATGCTATGTGCATATAAATGACAAAAACACACCTCCTGTCTCATAGATTTTTGTGCTTCATTGAAAAAAAGTTTGCACCATTTTCTGGGTAAATGTCATTTTATTTAAAGGGGATGCTTGTGTACATTTTCTAAGCAGTTAAATAATGCAGACCATTAGAGGCATAGTGTAGTCAAGCACACTTGAAGTGTGTGATCATCTGCTGAACCAGCCGCAAAATCACAAACTGTGCTATGCATTTTTGTTTTTTGGCATGTTTGCATCATTACCTCATTCACACTTTCCTCTGAAAATTAAACTGGTGTGAAAAAAAAAGCAAAGAGACTGCTCGTGAAAATTTTCACACTCGATTCCTCTTTAAACAAAAAAAAACTCAGACCTCAGGTAAGTGAAATTAGGGAAAAAGTGTTCTTCGCTTTCAAACTGTCCCTGGCTTGGTTGTGAGACCACTTTCTCTTCACACTGCTGATATCTAAATATCTGGACCACTACAATTTTGAATGAGATATGTTTTATATCTGCTATTAAATTTATGCATTTAGCAGACGCTTTTATCCAAAGTGACTTACAGTGCATTCAGGCTATCAATTTTTACCTGTCATGTGTTCCTACAGGAACACTAATAATATTATTATTATTATTATTATTATTATTATTATTATTAATATTAGTAGTAGTAGTAGTAATAACACTGATAATACTCCCAAATGGATTATTAGAATATTAGTCTTTCTGCTGTAATTCTTTCACTTAGATAAAACATTGAAAGACTGCTATAATGCTATAAAAGTGTCGTTCACATACAGTACAAGCCAAACTTCTTGCAAACCGCTGTTGGAACCAGATGTAAAAACACTCTTACTCTTGCAATTAACTGACATGAATGCATTTTTATTTTCATACTGCCAATATCTCAGCCATCGAGTGACACCACTATCATTTTAAAATGGAAGCATCTGCGACTTACTTTCTATAATTACAGTCTTAGGCTTACGACCATTTCAAACACCATTAAGAAGCAATTATGGCAAAGGCAAGTAAGCACTTAAATGACATAAAGCAAGCCAAGAAATCCATACAGAAAGCTTTTTGACACCTGTCAGATGCGATAAACTGTTGCTAATCAAATGTAAATCCTATGGCTCATACCATCAGTGTTCTTGCTACATTGCAGCCCAGAGTCCCAGCTCCCAGCAACAGACACCTCGTGGACACGACCTTATCCAGATCCAGAGACGGGACCAGCCTCCAACGCATCAGCTTCAGGTTGAGATCGACGGAAGACTCGGCGAGCCTTGAGGAAATCAACCAAATGTGTGACATGCCACTGACAAACCATTTTAAAAGTGTATAGACCGAGTGTTTCGTACCTTTTAGGGTCCATACATTCACTGAGATTGACACTTCGAGGTCCCATCGCACCTTTGGCGTTCTTCTCCCAACCCACACTCTTTGGACATACTGCATGGACAAGTTAGTAAGCATAAATATACTGCAACACATGCCTACACTGACTTCAGTATTAATATAAAAGACACTTTGCTTGGTGTCGTACATGTAAAATAATTGTAAAGAAATATTTGTTCAACTTAACTGTACAAATGCATCAGACACAATATGTCTTTGGCCACTGTATCATATTTTGCATCTCAAGTGACATTAGGTTTTGAAAACATTCATTTTGTTAGCAACAGTTCAACTTCTAAAACATGAGACACTGATGCAGTGCTACATTTCTACAAATCTGAGAAAGAAACAAACTCTTTCTTATCTTGGATGGCCTGAGGATGAGCACATTTTCAACTAATTTTCATTTTTGGATGAACTACGCCTTAAAGTCATGTGATCATCAACTAGTCGAGTATTTTTTTCTCCCTCTTAAAAATCATTAGCTAATCAAACTGTATTCACTACCTGGTTTGAATACAAGAAAACACTGTGAGTATATGTGGCTATGTAGGTTAATCTTGCTGAAATGATGGTGGATCAACCCAACATTCAATCGCACACTGAGAGAATTCAATGCAAGTGAATGTCACAGTTCAGAAGGGCAAGCCTCACTGAAGACATCCGTGTTTGTGCATCTGAAAAAGACAGCGGTGTAAAGACAGGAGAATGGACTGATTGAGAGAACGATGAAAGAGGCCATCTAGGTGAAAATGAAATGACCAGATTTTGATCAGGAAGGGCATTCAATAGCCCTTATCAGGTTCCTCTCATTCTCTGCTGTTTCAGCCCAGTTCACACAGTGATTCACGAGTCTGATGTGTGATGAGGGGAATATCAGGGGATCTCCACCATCGGTTCACAGCTGAGCCACTTTGATGAGTGACAAACATGTCCCTGCTCAGGAAGAATTAGCTTTACTAGACATCAAAAACCGAACGTGAACAGAATCATATCATTTCTTTCTCCACTCATAATGTTATTTAAAGGCAGAGTTAACTATGAATGAACTCAGGCCACAGAAAGTGTCTGTGCTGGATTCCCATCTCATATGTACATATATATGTTTACATTTATTCATTTAGCAGACACTTTTATCCAAAGCGACTTACAGATGAAGACAGTGGAAGCAATCAAAAACAACAAAAAGAGCAATGATATATAAGTGCTATAACAAGTATCAGGTTAACACAGTACACGTAGCATGGGATTTTAATATAATAAATAAAAACAAAACAGATAGAATATAAAAACAATAGAGCAAGCTAGTGTTAGAGGACTTCTCACACACACACACACACACACACACACACACAACTGCATAATAAATTAAAAGAAAATAGAATATAAAAAGATTGGAAAGGTAGTTAGATTTTTTAAGAATAGAATTAAAATATTGAGTGATAAAGTTAGAGGGTGAAATAAAGATGGAAGAGATGTGTTTTAAGCCAATTCTTGAAGATGGCTAAGGACTCAGCTGCTCGGATTGAGTTGGGAAGTTCATTCCACCAGGGAACATTTAATTTAAAAGTCCGTAAAAGTAACTTTGTGCTTCTTTGGGATGAACAATCAAGCGACGTTCACTTGCAGAACGCAAGCTTCTAGAGGCACATAAGTCTGAAGTAACGAATTTAGGGAAATGGGTGCAGAGCCAGTGGTAGTTTTGTAGGCAAACATCAATGCCTTGAATTTTATGCGAGCAGTTATTGGAAGCCAGTGCAAATTGATAAACAGAGGTGTGACGTGTATTCTTTTTGGCTCAGTAAAAATGAATCTTGCTGCTGCGTTCTGGATTAATTGTAAAGGTTTGATAGAATTGGCTGGTAGACTTGCCAAGAGAGCATTGCAATAGTCCAGCCTGGACAGAACAAGAGCTTGAACAAGGAGTTGTGCAGCATGTTCCCAAAGAAAGGGCTTGATCTTCTTGATGTTGAATAAAGCAAATCTGCAGGATCGGACAGTTTTAGCAATGTGGTCTGAGAAAGTCAGCTGATCATCAATCATAACTCCAAGGCTTCTAGCTGTTTTTGAAGGAGTTATGGTTGATGTGCCTAACTTGATGGTGAAATTGTGATGAAACGATGGGTTTGCTGGAATCACAAGCAGTTCTGTCTTGGCAAGGTTGAGTTGAAGGTGATGATCCTTCATCCAGGAAGAAATGTCAGTTAGACAAGCTGAGATGTGAATAGCTACCGTCGGATCATCAGGATGGAATGAGAGGTAGAGTTGAGTGTCATCAGCATAGCAGTGGTATGAAAAGCCATGTTTCTGAATGACAGAACCTAATGATGCCATGTAGACAGAGAAGAGAAGTGGTCCAAGAACTGAGCCCTGAGGCATCCCATATGAGATGGGAGGAGAAATTGTCACCATGTCCCTTTAAGGCAGAAGTGGGCAACCCTGGCCCTTGAGATCCACTTTCCTGTAGAGTTGAGGGTTGAGCTAATCAAGGTCTTCAGAAGTACTTAGCTGCAGGTTAAATTTTATGTGAAAGTGGATCTTGAGGGCAATGATAATGCAAACAAAATCAAACAATCTGAATCTGGATAATTAGCAGGATTCTTCCTAAAGTAGGCAGGAAGAAACAGAGTGCAAAGCTCTTCATTTGACCCAACAACCAGCTACAAAAAAAACTGAAACCTGTGGCAGACTCTGTATTAACATTTAAATGGTTTCTGGCATCTCCTGAAACCTTTATGCTGCTGTTCTGAAGCACTCGGGCGAAGATGATAAATTACCTGCAGAAGCAGTGAGGTCTGGGAGCTTGACCCGAAAGATGATGCTGTGCTGAACTGAGCGGCTGCCTTGTAGAGTCCTGTCTCTGAAGCACAGAACCTCCAGCACATCCAGCTGTGAACCCCTGGCATTCACACGCACAAACACACACCATCAGAAACACACGCGGTCTCTGGAGTGACCTTAAACTTACCATTACAAAGAAACGGTGCCTTGAAGACTCAGCACAGATGGAGCACTGTGACATTTAACTCTGAAAGCTGCAAAATGCAGCACTTTTTCAAATTTCTTCAACCTTTGCTGCATTCCATGAATAGTGCATCATTTTTTTCATCTTAATTTTGAATTTTGGTTATGCTTGTTTTTTTTTTTAGATGATAATTACATGTTTTTTGGAGCAGGTGCATATTCTGGTGCATATGAAATTGTGAAGGTCGAGACGCAGTTATCTTCATCAAAACTGATGAGTGCTATTTTTTCTCAGGCTATTTTCTGGAAATATTTGTGGGACCAAAAATAAATGAAATGAGCAAACTAAGTATAAATCAATCTACTGATTTTTGGAAATGGAGCCACAGAACAATCCTTATTAATAGTGATATCAAAACACGTTTTAGGCATCATATTAAGAAGTGTGTATCGTCTATAAAAATACTCCAAATACAGTTGAATTATAATTTCATATCAGTAAGTCTTATATTTCTAGACTACATGACTAAAGAATAAGCAACATCAATAGAACTGTATATGATTTGAATGTACATTATCAAAGCACAAAGGTCAAAAAACAACACCATTGATTGACCAGGCGGTGCAATAGATCCCCACAAAACCCAACATAATAGCAGACGGTTAGAAATAGCTAGTATTTTCACACATTTGTTTTTGTAGCAGAACAAACATTTTGGAGTTTGAAAGTGATGTCAGGAGGAAAAGAGCGGAGCTGTGGAAACAGGGCTATAATTGAGCACCAGTGGGATGCGTGTTGGAAAAGCTCATTACAGACGTACCATTTTTTCGCGAGGAGGATGAGAAAGTTTCTGAGAGGCCAGCCTGGATGTTGAGGGAGTGTGCATGGGTCATACACACCCACGGTAATCTTCAACACAAACCAGGACACATGCCATATTACACCAACATACTTGAAGAAGTAAATGTAAGGATTATTCTGGTTTCATTAGCTACCACAGAACACAAATTAGACATAAGCTAATTATTAACTATGGTAATCTAGAGCAGGCCTCAAATGTTGTTAACAGAATCTGCAATATTCCTTTAATAATACTCCAGCTTTATACTAGAATGTACCTTCTTTAGGTCTGGGAAGAAGGAGGTCAAGTCTTTGAGAGGAGCAACTTCAACACTTTCATCTGTGTACTTGAGCAGAAAATGAGGGACTGCCGTCGTACCCCTGGAGGTGCACAGATCATCATACGCCGTTTGCAGGCTTGATATCTGAGAAACAGATCGATTCAAAGCAGTCAGCCCACCTCATTAACTCATGAAACACAATGAATTTAAAGTTTGGAAATCAGTTAGGCAAGAACTCAATCCACAGTGGCTCCAAAAGCTGGTGTAAAGAAGGACAATGTGCCATTTAGAAGGAAAAACCACTTGAATCGAGAAGACAATTTGAATTTAGTGAATGGCATTACAATAGAATAAATTCAAGGAAATGTATAGGTGATAAAATAACACGTCTTCACTTTCTAATGACTTACTTGGAGCTAGGAAAGTATTTAAACACAACAGGTTTCCAAATACTCTTTGGTGTTACTGTATATGGCACGTCAGTCATCTTAGGGCCAAAATGACATTATGCATTCAAATAACTAACACTGAATTAAAAATCCTAATCAACCAGCACATGCACTGACTAATGGCTGATTATCCTTCACACAAAACGTCCTGGTCAGAAGTGAGTGCGGGAGGCACCTGTTTGGCAGAGAAGCTGTGCTCTAATGACACCGGCTCCTGCAGCAGCTGGACCCCCTCCAGAAAACAAAGGGCAGGGAAGCAGAACCAATAATAGAAATGATATTTCTTCAGATCCTGGATAAACACAAGGACCAGTCAGAAACAAATGGCTGAAAGGACATTCATCTAGAAGCACATTTTCTAAAATGTTGGCAAACAAACCGCAAATGTCAAGAGGATGAATTTGTTCAGGATTGAGGAGTCTTCCAGCACAGCTCCTGACTGAATATCGCTCCAGATCTGGGAAGAAGACAACATTACCTGAATTAATTAAACTCACATGTCAAGAAGGTTTTTTTCTGATTTAGTATGCAAATGAAATACGCATTCACACTCTGAAACACATTCTAGGACAAAATCACTAAATAAAACACCAAACAGCACTTTTGTGCCCTGTATATCAGCGCAAAAACCTAGCATTTAAACTAAATCTTAGGTGCATTCCACTTCACATACCCAGCTGATGCACTTAAAGAAATAGTTCACCGAAAAACAAAACATGTTCTTATCCTAAGGCTATCCTAGATGTAGATGAGTTTGTTTCTTCATCAGATTTAGAGAAATGTAGCATTGCATCAGTGAGGGAAGTGTTATTATGGATTATAGACTCATATTTCAGTTAAAAACAACTTAAAGCTGGATGTGTTTCATCTTCTGTCTTCTCCAGATGTTCACTGATGGACTGGAGTGCTGTGGATTATTGTGCTGTTTTTATCAGCTGTTTGGCTCTCATTCTGACGGCACCCATTCACTGCGGAGCATCCACTGATGAGACACTGATGCAACGACACATTTCTACAAACCTGATGAAGAAACTAACTCTTCCACATCTGGGATAGTTTTGAGCAGATTTCCAGAGAATTTTCATTTTTAAGGGAACCATTACTGAAACCAAAAAAAAAAACCCCAAAGAATATTGTTTTAGCACAAACAAGTGTTTTTTTTTTTTTTTTTTACTAGGCCTTTTTGCAAAAGTCTGTGCTATTTAGTCATGGCAATTATCATTGTGTTATTACCATTTGCAGAAAGCAGGCAGTAAATAAAATTGTTTTACAGTTTTCCTGGAGGGCTAAAACACTATAACCAGGCTTTTGAACTAAAATTTCAAAATCATAATGCCATTTTTGAAAAAGCACACCCATTTTGCTGAACTACAAACATTGTTCCCCTGCTTTAACACGAGTCAGATTTGGTGAACTGTTACTGCTAAACTCAGCACAGTTTGAGCTCAGTTAGCACACAGATACCCACGTGGAAACACTAGGAGTCAAACGTTATCACACACCAATCACAACCTTCGCTGGATAAAGGGCCAAACGTCAGCTTACAGTTTTTCTCAGTGGCTTTGGTCCATTTCTCAAATCAGAAATAAAATTCTCAAAAAGCTCCACTATATTTAGTCAATGGTGCACATCATAAAAAGTGTTGATCTTTTGATCAAGTTGCTATTGCTTATTCATGCAACGGATTATGTTCATTTATCTGTGGTTTCCTACATTATCAGCTTCTATTGTCATGTTGCTCACAATGTATTATTTAGTTCTCTGAAATAGCTCAAAGGTCCATCTCACAGAATTTCAACTGGAAAACATCTATAGACAGAGGACCACACAAGAGTTACAAATTCTGACTGAGGACTTCCTAGTTTTTATTCTCAACTTTGTGCACAGATTTCTTTTTCTTTTCTATTTCACAATGACATTGTAATGTGTGTTTTATTCTTTTTTTTTTTCAGACCTCTAGTAAAAGTGTGAATCATATCCTATTCTTTTTCAATCAATATCCCACATACAGTAATGTGTACATCTGTACTTCCGAAATGGATATATGGCATACAGAAGTGCAGCCCAAACTATTGTCATAGTTTAAAACATAATAAATAAAACATTTGGGGAGTAGCAGACTTATTACCGCTTTTTGTAGTATTGTTTTGAATATATCTCATTAGTGTGTAAAACTGAGTGTGTTTTTGACTGTTTGTGTGTCATATCTGAGAGCAAAATTAGTTTTTTCAAGGAGATTGAGTTGTTTTGAGTGCAGAGCTTCATTTTGACCTGAATATAGGAAGTTTGGGGAACTGAGTTAGAAGTTATGGATTCGTGTTTACTGTTTTTGAGAATACGAGGCATAGTTTCAAGAAATGTGTTCAAGCAATTGAGGAAAACTGTAGGAATATTAGGAATAGCAGCAGTAATTTATCATAGATGGAAAAGGGTGTTCAGCATCTTAATACACTGTGAAAGAAATCGCATAATTCACTGGATCTCAATTCCAGTCGTCACGTACTGTACCAGCGCTCTGCACATTCTGCATGTGTCTCTTATCACTTCAGAGCTTTGTTCTATTCGACAGTGAGTGCCGTGAATGAATGTCCTGTAAACTTCCAGTCAATCAGAACACAGTTCATATACAGAGCTCTCTTCTAATGAGCTGATGATCTGAATCAGGTGTGTTAAACCAGACAGACATGTAATATCCGCAGAGCAGTGAGAACCACTGCCAGAATTCATTCAGCGGATCTATGCAGGCAGCCAGTGCAGATACACCATGTACACGCACAGTTAATGAGTGAATCAAAGCAGCGCACCTCACTGGCTGCTTGCTCCAGCAGCGCTCTCTTGTCGGTGGTTTTGAAGGCTTCTAATGTGTTGGTGTTGTAGAGAGTTCCAGAAGCTGGACAGCAGCGAGCAGGTGTGGCTCCATCACTGAAACAGCACAATCATTACACTACATCACTTGTATTTAGCTCACTATATGCATGATTCTGTTTTGTTATCTGTATTGTATACCTATTATTTTCATCATTTGCATCATGTTTAAAGGTGCTGTAGGGAACTTTTGCAAAAAAATATTTTTTACATATTTGTTAAACCTGTCATTATGTCCTGACAGTAGAATATGAGACAGATAATCTGTGAAAAAATCAAGCTCCTCTGGCTCCTCCCAGTGTCCTATTGCCATTTGCAGAAATACATCGCTCCCGGTAAAAAATAACCAATCAGAGCTGCGGTCCATAACTTTGTTTGTGTTCAAAATGTAGAAAAATGTATATAATAAGCGAGTACACCATGAATCCATTTTCCAAACCGTGTTTTTAGCTTGTAATAGTGCTTTTAACTATTTTAGATTGCTTCGGGGTACCGCGGCGGAGTAACCCAGTACTTTTGTGATTCTTCATAGACATAAACAGAGAGAAGTAGTTCCAGCTACGATGTTCTTCCGCAAGACGCAAGCAGTTCTGTTTATTAACCGCTAGAGCGTCAAAAGTTCCCTACCGCAGCTTTAACAAGCTAGCTCTTCAACCAGGAAATGTTGATTGGCTAACCATAATAGCTTAACCTCCTACGGTTTATGGTAAAATCACTGTAATGTACAGCTGTGAGTGGCTTACTATTTTTATACAATGTGCAACATGCCAAAAGAAATCCAATACACATTACAAAAAGAAAAGGAAAATCCTTCCATGTCCTCGTTAATTTAGACATTCCATACACCTGCGCTTTCCCAGTTATCCTGAGTTTAAAACCCCAGTCTATTGGGTTCATATTCGTGAGAGATTATTTGTCTACCCGTGTGTGTCCTGTGTTCCTGTTTACCCCTTTGGATTATTGAAATTAAAAGAAGAGTTTTGTGTATTCTGTGTTTCCTCGTTCCTCACAACACATATATTGTGACAGAATCTCCGACCTAAAACAGTTACCTCTGTTTGTCTACCCTCCGTTAGTTTCAGTTTCTTATTCTCAGTGTTTTCTTTATGTTGTGTTTTATGGATCCCCTCCTTCTCCCCGAATTCCTCCTCCTCCTGCTGAAACAGGAAGGATGATCTCTCGAGGACCATACCAGACAGTTTCTGTTATTAGCTCTGGACTTTCTATGATGTGAGCCTGAACACTGAGTGTGGAGCATTGTGTCCGAAGATGGCCCTCGGGAGGAGTTCGCTGCCTTTGTGGAATGAACTCTGGCGAGAAACGGGTCGCCTCTTACCATCTGCCCTGTGGAGGATCTCACCGGATCCACCCCCGACCCAGAGCCCAGCCCACCATCTCCCCACGGGACGGAGCATACGCCCGAGCCCAGAGCCCAACCCATCAGACCAGGTGCGAGGGGTGGTGACAGTCCGCCCCCTGCACAGTGGTTATGGAACGCCAAAATAAGGAGATGGATCTTATAGACTGAACTGCCCCCTCTCCTCTCTACGTTGTCTCTGCTGGTCCCGTCCAAGGGGGCTTCCGATTCTCCAGTACCTGTTCCTCCAAAATGCCTGCCCTTCCACCCGCCTCCTCCACCACTGTAATCTGGCAGGCCCTCTGCTCGCCCTCAGCCCAACATCTGTGTAGTGTGAGCCCTGCAGGACGGTCATCCTCCAGCGTCACTGTGGTGGGAGTCTCTCTCACTTTAGCCTCTGGCCTCCGAGGCCCAGACTCCACCGTCAACAATCGATCCATCAGCTCCACCGGGCTCCCTCGTCCCACCAGCTCTGCCTTGGTTGGGCATCAACCCGCCATCACCTCTGGACTCCTCTCCACTGGCTGCAGCTAGTCTCTCCGTCCCTCCAGCTCCATCAGGCTTCTTCATCCCCTCGGCTCCACCTTGCTCCTCAGTTGTTCTGGTGCCGTCACGGATCTCTGGATCTCTGCCTTGGTTGCCAAAGCCCTCTCCTCCACCCTGGCCCACCATATCCTCTGCATCCCCCAGGCTCATTGGCTCTCCATCTCCACCTCTGGTTCCTCCTCCACCTGCTCCAGCGCTGTTGGTTGGCCCCCTGGAGTCGGTGGCCATTCGTACTCGATGGCTGGACTCCACTCCACTGTAGGCTCCACTTTGGGCCGTCATCATGGATGTGGCCTGGTTCCTGGTGTGACACCGGATGTTATGAGGACACGCCTTCCAGAGGGGGGGGTTATGTCAGTGTTGTGGACTTGACCTATTAATCTTAGTTCCTGTTTTCCTGATTTGGTCATGTTTCCTGTGCCTGACGTTATGTTCATTCCAGGTATTCCCCGTCTGTTTTGATTTATCCCAGGTGTGTCTTTTTTCCCCCTCGTCTTGTTTAGTGTTTAAATAGGGGTTCCTGTCTTTAGTCTAGCGTCTGGTATTACTTGTCATCCCTGTGTGCTACATGTGGCTCCCTGCTTTGTCAATTAAACTCCTTGGATCTGGTCTTCTTGTTCCTGCACTGTAGCAGCCCGTGACGAGGTGTAGGTGTGTGTATATTTATTATGTTTATGTATAAACACAAAGACATGCATGTATACATTTTAAGTTATGTTTATATATTAAATATTTATATATAAAACAAATTATATTATTTTTTTTTTTTAAATATATACTTTGTGTGTGCTTTTATATATACATAATAAATGTGCAGAGTTCACAAACATATATTTTGTGTATTATTGGTTTATATTCATCGTTTGACAGCACTAATGTAATGCACTTGTCCCCTATGCCTTTTGCAGAGCTCTTTGAAGCGAATGATTGGAAAGTGCCCTGTTTTTACGACTTGAAGAGATCTATCTGTTTTCTAATGCCAGCATGTTTTCTTCTCTTTCTTGGAGAAAAGCAGCATGTGTGCAGATGGTTGCAGGGGCTCAGACGTAACCCCCTCATCACTTCTGCAGATAGCTGCGCCGTGTGGTCAGCACAGTTACTCAACCCTCATAAATGGAAAATTAATTCTACTGAAACGATCCTTGAGGATTTATCTGGCAGGAAGAAATCATTAATTTCACAAGTAACAGACGTGATATTGGGGCCATTATCCAAGGCTTTCAGAATAACCAACTGCATTACATGGTTTTATTACAGGATACTTACACATCAAATGCACTGAACTCCAGTGTCAAGCGTGTCGGCAAGCCAACGGGATCACCTGCGATTTATAATAAAGCATTCGCATTAAATTACAGCTTAAAGGTGGATAAAGTATCCTCAGACATTTTCATTTTCATTATTAATGAATCATTGGTGACATACACCAGAAAGAAGAGTATTGCCACAAAGGCATCTATAAATAAACACTTTAGTTTCTGCATAACATCCAAGAGAAAGTGCCAGTTTATGAAGATGTTAGGATGGCACACTTCTATACTGCTCTCTTAATATTTCAGCAGTATGCATGTATTTTGCAGACAGTATGTGCAAGTTTTGCATGCATGTCTCCTACATTTGACAAATAACATTCTGGACAGCAACACTAGCACACTACAGTCTGCATACTGCAGAGACATACTACAAATACTACAGAGATATTCTCTTAATATTTCACACAGAATGTACTGCGCGACAGAAACTGTCACGGTTGTGTCATTGTTTCAGTTTTCCCTCATGTGTCTGATTCGTTATCTCGCTCTAAGATTAATAAATGCTTAAAAAATATGCCTCATCATTAGTTCAGTGTTTCAAACAGCAGTATGGTGAAGTGTTGTCACATTACTCCACTACATTCTGATATAAAAAGCAATCTACATCCAGTTATCCGGAAATTAAATTGGATATTAAAATTTAATTTGAGGGGGGGGGGGATGTCTTCACTTTTGTCTACGCGAAGAATGACATACAGTAGATCTTAAAACTTGAATTACTTATGTGCAAATTCAACCGCAGTATTTACATATAGACATTCAATAAGACTGAAAATAGCAGTTGATATTTAAAAAGACAAATGTGATTCACTTGGTCTCTAATCATCGAGTTTCTTTCATTTTCAGGATCTAAGCAATCTGTTCTGACAGAAGCCTAGCACTTGTCATCTCTCTCATCAACACATTCTCCAGTCTCACCGTTATAGTAGTAGCCTTTGATGTGTTTGGGACTCTCGTCTAAGCGGAAGTCGTTGAGCTTCTTCTGGGTGAGCTGATGCCAGAATCCTGCCTCCAGGGCACTGCAGAAGGGGGCGAACTGCAGCTTTGGGGCGGCTGCGCCTCTCTCCATCGACTGGGCTTCCATCAGGACTGATGCGTTTGATTCCTTATGACACAGAACAGAAGATCAAACTAATCCCATGAGACGACTGTATACAGCCACTGAGCATTTCCACTGAACCTTTAGCACAATAAATGTGGTATAAAAACAAATGTTTTGCCTTGAAAAAAAATATATATATAATAGCATTATTTATTTGGTCAAATCACTTAAGTGCAAGATTATAATTTCTAGTGACAGCTAGCCAAGAGATATTTTAATCTTTTGATATTTCAAAATAAAATAACAATGAAATGCATATATATATTTAATAATGTAGTCTTCAAATATATTTCTCAGTGCTGATAGCCTGATAATATTTTCTTATAATAACGATTACATTTCTTGTTCGATTGGATTTGGGGAAGTTGGTTAGTTTTAAAGTAGTAGTTCCCCTTTCCCACTTGAACAAGCTTGAATGTTTTTTATGTAATATTTCACTAAGCTGACAAAACGTCTATACAACTGATTATGTCTTGTCGATGTAATTAAAGTAAAAACTGCGCTCTCTAGTATTGTGGTTTTATTGAGACTACTTCGGTAAAACCATGGAGTCTGTGCCACTGTGATCGTGTTTGTGTTTTAAGCACCCTACAGTAAAAGCCACCACATTAGAAATGTGATCTGTGCCGATTATAGCCACGTAAATGACAAACAGAGTCAGAGCAACATTAAACACATTTGATAGAAACATCACTTACCAGACGAGCACTTCCTGGTTGATGTCATATGACCACGGTCAGCTTGCACGCATGCGCAGTCGGTTTGTTTTGGTACGGAACAAAGCTAGCGCTTCACAAATTACTTTTACAAATTATACTTTTTACAAATTACAAATTATTTTAATGAGAAACAAGAGCATGCAGAATGTAAGTTAAGGTGCCGTTTTCGCTGGTGCCACGACTAGTTCATGCTTTAAATGTAATATTTTAACAATTAAAAGACTGTATAATCTTAATCGGTGTTAGCATACACGCTTTTCATAGAAATGTTTTAAAGCATCATATTGTCCTGCTTCTGTAAACAGTGCTGGCAAATATCGTTAACCATCCGCAAACCAACGCTTTATATGGGTGTCGAGTCCCCTTTTGCTGTGTAATAGTCCCCCAAAAAATCTTAAGGTGCCAAAACCATCGAATAAAAGACAAAAACCCAAAACAAGAGGAAAACACAGACAATTAGACAAGAAAATACTGATAAAAATCTATAAACGCTGTTCCTTTTCATTTTAACTGTCCGATGAATCGGTTGATATGTCGAGTCGGGTGCCGTGCACAGCAGATGGGCGATAGTTAAGTTACTAACTTAACTTGAAAATCCAGACTTCTGCTTTAGAGACAAGACCTTTACAAAAGCTTTCACTGAGCTGTGGAGTCGGTCGAGATGAGCAGCATTCCTTCAGCATCAGCCTCTGTAGAGACCTGCACTGGGACGTCCTGTGTGCACAATAAGATCTGCAACTAGCATGACTCAACAACTTACACACAGATCCAGATTTAATACAATCAATCATGTTTATAGTGGGCTAATGCACGTGCAGTTGTCAGTCAGGTACTGTAAGTGGCATCACAAATAAACAATAAAAATATGTAAGTGTCAGAGTGTATGCTTCAATAATAAACACTCACATGCTAGCATGTTAAGCTATATGTCTATTTTTCAACTGTAAATAAACAAAATATCATAATATATTAACAATAGATCATAACAAACCTGTTAAGTCTCCCCAGATACCTGCACTAACAGAAAGGGAAGTGATGTAATCTCCTCCCACAGGAATTACATTAATATTGCATAAACACAAGTTCATATAAACTAGTCACATTTAAAATGACCATTTTAATAAATTTACAGATCAAATAACCCATTTTACTGAATTCATGTACATGGTTTAGTAAAAATGTGTTGAATGATATTTCTGCTTTTAAACTGTTACATTTTCCCCTGTGGCTTCTAACACAATAACTGTATGTGAAAAATCTCTTTTTTACAGTTTGTTCAGAAGTTTAAAGATATTTCCATATTCTACTTGTTTGGAGTATAGCTATTCTAGCCTTAAACTATTTGTTTATGCAAAAAAAATGAATTAAAATGTAACAGAGATAAGTTGAAAGCTGTATTTTCAATCTGAAGCATCTACTCCCTAAACATGCATTTAGAGAACACATTGATGTATCTGTTTACTTCTGTTTATTCCTTAAATTGTCCATACTTGGTCTTAAAAAGGCATTTCAAATGCATTAAAAAAGCCACCTGCAAAAACCCTGTTAAAGTAAAACATCTAAAGCATGTTGTCATGTAAACCAGTGGTTTTCAATGTGAGTCATATGCCACAACATACTTCTGTGTTTATTTGAACCCCTTAAGAAAACCATCTATTTGAGTCTGGTTATAGCACGAATGGCATTTTTGTTCAACCAAGCACCCAATCACTTTGGTTTCACAGAAAGTGACAGGCACTAATTGAGGACTGACAATGCAGACTGTTAGAAGAAAAGGAGAATTAAATGAGACTAAGCAATGCACTGCAGTAGTATTATTTATAATAAAATAGCTTTTTCATAACAGGAAGTCTTTGTAGTCTGTTTCATCATCTCATCACTGCACAGGCGTGTAAAATGCAGTATTTTTGAAATGGTTACCAGCATTCTTCTCTATAATGTTTATTGCTTTTTTAATGTGATGTAGTGGCAGTATGAAACAACATTTTTTGTCTTGTTTTCACATGACCTCAATGTTGCATTGTTCATCACCAGAGGCGTCCAGTTACTGCTGATAAGAGGACACATCTGAATGTTTGTGAGATGGCTTCATCTTAGCCGATTCTGAAGGAAGCATAGATGAATCCTTCACTAATATCCTATAATGAAAGATGGTGTCTGAAAGTCATTTCGTGTGTTTTTGACCAACCTTTTCCACTTCTGATCTTATTTCTAGCAAGTAATGAATATTTTCGTGATTAAGCTCATTCATTAAAGCTTCCTGCTGCCTCAGAAGTCTGTCCAGTCATTCTGAATTTGCAGGCAGCTAAGCAACAGCCTAAGCTTTCAGACACAGTCATTAGGTGTAGAAATGTGCTCGAAATCCAATTCTGTGTTTTAATGTCTTCACATTTCACAGTTTAATCAATGTCACAGATTATACGTTTATTTAAATCACGGTTCCTCTTTTATTTTATTTTTTATATGAAAAGCAAAGATCAGGTGAAATGTACTGCACAGTAAATCATCCAGGGGTTTAATGTATACAGACAATTTGTAGAATATACACCACTGCTTTCAAAACTACAACGTCGCGTCCACTGTAAACACACTGGAGTATCATACACCCAGGATTTCAATGTTCAGCTCAACCTGTGTGTACGTGGCATTTCCCAGCTCTCGGCAGACAATGTGCATTCCCTGATGTCCAAACTCATATTTAATATATATGCACCACACATGCTACTTCTAATCAATGCCAGGGCTTTTTTTTAAATGTTCTGCATTAAACACACCAAACCCAGGTTGTCCTGAATGTACATCACCCACAATAGCAAAGATTCAGGTGTCAGTGTGATTTGGTTTTTCTAAAATACAGCCAGTTTTAAAACACTCTGAATAAATCTATCATATAATCTGATGCAGATTGTAGACGTGTCAAACTGACACCAGGCAGCAAATAATACAGTTGCTCTGTACTTACAAGATCTCAGATGCCCAAAAACAACACAAGCATGGCAGATGCGCAGAACTACCAAAGTACAAACATGTCACAAGAACTGCTTCAGAAAACACTAATTGAGCAGACAGGCAGTTTTTCTCCTAAACTTTATCTGTTAATATGAAATATCTTTTTGAACACCCTTTTGAAGTTCTCATTGCACAGCGGGTATATGAAGGGATTCAGGGTGGAGTTGATGTACCCAAGCCAAATTGTGAACATGTGAAGGTCATGATGGACACAGGTCTCACACAAAGCCATGACCATGAAGGTGATGAAGTACGGGATCCAGCACACCATGAAGACGCCAATGATGAAGCCGAGCTGCCTGGCGGCTTTCCGCTCCTTCCGGATGCGCATGCTGTGGATGCTCTGCTTGGACTGTTCACAGAGCTTCTGCCACGTCTGTTTGACCGGGTGTGTGTCCAGCGGAGGGCTGTTCTCAGCCCAGGGCGACGGCGGGGTCGCTGGAGTGCTGTGATTGCAGTGAACATCCACAGTCGGTGCATTCTCACAACTGTTACCGACAGAGTTTGGCACTAACACGTTACAGTTGTTCGCATTCATGAAGGTTTTGGGCTGAGGGTCATTCTCGGACTGCAGGAAGGCGAGAGATAATGGCGGCGGGCCTTCGGCAACAGTTTCCCCATCGTCGCTCTGAAATGAAATCTCGTTGGAGTCTTGCACGCTCTTTCTCATGCGCTTCGAAAGGCTGAACATCGGTTTCTTCTTGTAGCAGCTCTTCCTCTCGGTCTCAGTCAAGGAATCGGTATTGTCCTCGTTATTGTCCCTCGAGTTGTAAGCCTGCTCCAAACTGTACTGATCCAGCAGGCCCTCGTTTTGAGAATACGCTTGTGAAGCCAGACTCTCTCTCTCCGAGGCTTTGGTTATCTGCAGCTGCATGCCGTTCTGTAACGTGTCGTCTGTTTCTGTTTTCACCATCGGACCGGCAAAGTTCTCCCACTCTCTGTAATGATCGCGGACTGCGATGAAAATCTGCGAGTAGAACAGAAGCATGAGGAAGGAGGGAATGTAGAAGTTGAGGATGGCGGTCAGAACTTTGAACCAGGTCACGAAGCGGAAGTCCGTGTCGCACTGGTTCTCCATCTCTGGCTTCCTGTCGACCTGAGCGAACATCCTCCAGCCCAGGATGGGAACGATCCAGGTCATGGAGAGCAGCCACGCGCTACAAATCAGCAGCGTCGCTCTACCACGTGTCCGATACTTCAAATAATGTAAGGGATGGCGTACGGAGCGGTACCTGTCCAAGCAAAGGATGAACAAGCTGAAAATGGAGGCCGTGCTCGCCACATAGTCCATGACCAGCCAGAACTGGCAAATAACGCGACCCAGTTTCCACTCGTCCTCAAGAAGGTAGACCAGATTCAAGGGCATGACTGTCGCCCCGACAATGAGGTCCGCTATCGAGAGGCTGACGATGTACAGGTTCCCCACCGTGTGTAAAGTCCGTTCCTTTCTAACGGCAAAAAGCACCAGCAGGTTCATGATGACGGTCAGAAGGGACAGTGTGCCGAGCAGAACGCCCAGCACCGCATTGCTCATGTGATGGTGGAAGGGAGCGGACGCGTTCAGAAGACTTGTGACGTTGGGTTCGGAACGTTCCTGAAGAATTCTTTTTCCTTGGCTGTTTGTCGCGGTGAGTATCGTAGTCATCTCCATTGAGCAGTCCAAAGTGTCACATGATGGGTTTTAAAATTCATATCCACGTAATGGAGTTTCTGAAAAACAAAACCCGAGAGAATGCATCACACTGAATTCTTGTGCACTTATTGATGTGTGACTCACGACAGTGAATGGAGACATCCATATTTCCGATGTTGCTCAGTCAGTCCACATGTCTGAAATGTCATGGTCTTACGACAGCACAGACGCAAGCAGGTTTGTTAAGAACACCATGGTCAGAAGATATGTGAGACACACATTGTCCTGTTGCTAAGAGAGACGGTTACTATCCATGCTTGACCATAAATAAGAGCCTAAACATTAATAAACCCTTGTCTGTGTCTGGTCTAGCCTCTCGTCTCAGGTCTTAGCCTCTCTGTCACCGGTGTAGTTCTACCTGTCTGTATAAGTGTATTATGTAGTCAGGGCACTACATAACAATTATCACAAATGTGATATTTTCCCCCTTTTTTTATACATTCAAATATCGGGGGTGTTGTTCAATTGATTTGTAATATGTCCAATTTGGATGAGAAAAAAAAATGTATGCAACCATAATGCATGCATAATGCACAGTGTGACTTAGGTGCCTTGCCTATGGGGTAGAGAGGAAATCTGTTTTATAATTGTCCCTATAATTGTTCCCTGTCATTTCATAGCCTCATAACTTTATACACAAAAAGCTAAATTCTGCAGAATTTCCAAGCTGCTTTGAATAGGAATGAATCCTTTGATAAAAACAGCAACAGAGATTATTATTGATCTATTTTCTGTTCCATACATACTTATATGCCTTAAGAAGACAGATGCATATCTGAATCACGTTTATGCTGCTCTTTGGAACTTGATTGCTTCTGTATTCTGTTGTTTTATGGAAAAAAAGACTACCTGAGTTAGAATAAAGAAAGACGAAGGGGTTTGGTGAGTGATAAAATGACCTTTATGTCACGGTAATGTGAATCGAAGACTTCTTTTGCTACAAGTTAACGTTCACAATTTAACATCGTTGCAACGTTCACTTGTTGTGTTTCTGAGGAATGACCAAGGAAGGAATGGCCACATATACGTATACACATTAAAGCTGTTATACACATATACTTGGACCAAATGTTTATGGATTAAGGTTTACAGCATTGCACTCAGGTTTTGTACATTCTCCAAACAGATTTGTAATCATTTCTCCACGCGTAATGTGGAGAAACCCAAGCGAGTGATACACTTCGACGCGCCGACTTTATGGTGTCAAACTTACTCGCGTTAATCCGAAGAGTTGTGCGTAAAATCTCTTGCCTTTTACTGACAGATCGCTTTGGCTTTTATTCCTGGATGAAGATCGCTGAGAGGATAACGACGGATGTTGATCGCGGAGAGCGCGCTTCAGTCACCTGTGGAAGGACTGTCATCTGTGCGAGGGGTCTGTCCACCAGTCACAGAGCTAATGTTAGTCACTTTAAACTGATGTAATGATTCTCTTCAGTGACATCTATTTAGTTCTGAATGTGATTAGATTAGAATCCTAGCGGAAACTTACCCTTCCGACTTTCAGCAAACTCCCAGCAGGATGATGTTATCTCCACAGATCTGATGTACATTTCGAGTGAACCGGACGCTGACGGATGATTTACTGCTCTGAAACTCTCTCTCTCTCTCTCTCTCTCTCTCTCTCTCTCTCTCTCTCTCTCTCTCTCTCTCTCTCTCTCTCTCTCTCTCTCACACACACACACACACACACACACACACACTTCAATGGGTTTACATGATTGCCAGAACATCTCATTAATCCAAACAAACAAAATGTGGTATCACTATATAATAACTCTATTTAATAAGCCAGAGATAAGCATTATATATAATGTGAATATATGAAAAGATATGAATGCAAACCAAGTTTTCATTAATATATGAATTGTATTTTAAGAAATCTATTGTCTTAAAAATCTTAAACCTAATCAGTTGTTCCTAGTCAAAAAAGGCAGTTTTTTTTTTCTAAATATCAAATACTGTTTATAAATATCAAAATAACGCAAAATGTTTTTTTTTTTTTAAATCTCTCTCTTTATGTCAATTTGTTTTCTTTAGTTGGTGACAAATGAAATGATGACAAAATGTTAATACCATCCCTTTTTGGAATGTTCTGGCCATATTCACATTAAAACTAAGCACATCAAATGTGCAAGTGAACTTTTCCCCAAAGAACATATAAAGTCATGTGCTAATGTGAATTATTGACACCTCATGGCTTGAGATGTTCCTTTGGGAGTGTCTACTCAATGAATACATGCAAATTCATGTCAAGGTAGTATTTAATGCTTAAAAGAGACCTATTTATCTTTCATTTCTGACTGTAGTGTGTATTGTAATATTTTTACTTAATCACTTACCCCCATGTCGTTCCAAACCCGTAAAAGCTTTGTTCTTCTTCAGAACACAATTACAGATATTTTGTCTTTCATTCTGGACCTTGACTGTTATTTATTTGGCAGTCAACAATCACAAGCCTCTTGGTTTTCATCTGAAATATCTTAAATTGTATTCTGAAGACGAGCAAAGCTTTTACGGGGTTTGCAATGACATGGGGATAAGTGATTAATTACAAAATGTTCATTTTGGGGTGGAATATCCCTTTAAGTGAGAGCAATAGAGCAAAGGCTTCATGGGCTAGTGTATGTTATAATTGTGCAATCTTGTGATAGTACAACCTTGATTCAAGAGCCAGAGACTGGCAGCCTAACTACCTCTTCTATGTGTAAGGAAATGGACCAGATGACATTCTGATTTGTATGTGTATTCAAGGGCATGTAGGAGCCCAAATAATGAACTTTGATACTTATTCACAACTAGAGAATACATCACATTTGAAAGCCAACATGAAATCATATTTGACCCATTTCTTATTACGTGTTGGAGGTCGTATTTTGCATTGATTCTTTAGGATATGTTTTTCCCAAAATAATTGTATGGTTAGCCTTTTGTAATAAATTTACAGTATTTACAACATTTCAAGTTTTTTCAATTCAAGTTTATTTGTATAGCCCTTTTTACAATACGAATCGTTACAAAGCAACTTTACAGAAAATTATGTTTCTACAATATTTAGTAGTAGCTTATGGTGGTGACTGTCAGTTTGTGCACGTTTGACAGGATTTTTAGAAAAAATGAATACAAGACGTATTCAGCTAGACGATGAACATTATTAATATTAATAATTAATAATTGTTATATGATGCAGTCACACTTGTAGCAATATTTGTTAGTTCTGTTGTTGATTCAGGGTTAGCATCATCTGAGGTCCTCTGAGGGTCAGCATCATCTCTTCTCAGGTGTTCTGGATCCAGACTGGAGCTTGTGTAAATCCTAGTTACCACGGGATGAAGATCCCAGCAGAAACAGAGAAACACATCGAGACATCATTAGCAAAGCTGCTGATCCAACAGAGTAAAATTAATTAGTTTAACCCAAGCTAAAGAATAAGAATACGCATTTGATCAGACACAACTACACTCACAATTTAAGATATATTATTTAAATGCTTGGCAAAAGAGATGTGTTTAATCTAGATTTAAACAGAGAGAGTGTGTCTGAACCCCGAACATTATCAGGAAGGCTATTCCAGAGTTTGGGAGCCAAATGTGAGAAAGCTCTACCTCCTTTAGTGGACTTTGCTATCCTAGGAACTACCAAAAGTCCAGCGTTTTGTGACCTTAGGGTGCGTGATGGGTTGTAGCGTGGTAGAAGGCTAGTTAGGTACGCAGGAGCTAAACCATTTAGGGCCTTATAGGCAAGTAATGATAATTTGTAACTGATACGGAACTTAATAGGTAGCCAGTGCAGAGACTGTAAAATTGGGGTAATATGATCATATTTTCTTGACCTGGTAAGGACTCTAGCTGCTGTATTTTGGACTACATGTAGCTTGTTTATTGACGAAGCAGGACAACCACCTAGAAGTGCATTACAATAGTCCAGTCTAGAGGTCATGAATGCATGAACTAGCTTTTCTGCATCAGAAACAGATAACATGTTTCGTAGCTTGGCAATGTTTCTAAGATGGAAGAATGCAGTTTTTGTAACACTGGAAATATGATTTTCAAAAGACAAATTGCTGTCTAATATAACACCCAGATTTCTGACTGTAGAGGAAGTAACAGTACATCCGTCTAGTTGCAGATTGTAATCTACAAGATTCTGTGTAGTGTTTTTTGGTCCAATAATTAGTATCTCTGTCTTATCTGAATTTAATTGGAGAAAATTATTTGTCATCCAATCTTTTACATTTTTAACACACTCTGTTAGCTTAGATAATTGGGAAGTTTCATCTGTTCTCGTTGAGATATATAGCCGAGTATCATCAGCATAACAGTGGAAGCTAATTCCGTATTTTCTAATAATATTACCAAGGGGCAAAATGTATATTAAAAATAGAAGGGTACCTAGGACGGATCCTTGTGGCACTCCATATTTTACTAATGATAAATGGGATGACACCCCATTTAAGTAAACAAAATGGTAGCGATCGGACAGGTAGGATCTAAACCATCTTAGAGCCTGCCCTTGAATACCTGTATAGTTTTGTAAACATTTATAGTTTATTCATAGTTTATAAATTGTAGTCTCTGCATTTTTACATTATTAGCTAATATACAAATAGTGAGTTTTTCCATTCATGGTTACTGAGATTTACACATTATTTTTGTTAATCTCATTTGTGAATGTTTTTAATCCTTTATCAACTTGTGTCACATCCTCCCCCCAGTCTAGGGTCGGGGATTCCGGACAAAGTTAAAATAAAGAATTTAGACTAGGCCCGCCCCTCTCCTGTCCCAGCTGACACAAACACAACGGAGTGAGAGTATACTTAAAGCTTTTAATTCACAAAGTAACATAACAGCAAGCGTGAATCTTCAGGAGGGGTTATGGCCAAAATAACAAACAAAAGAGGAACTAAGAAAGACATGATTAAACATGAACTTACATAACAAAACCAAAACAAAAATACATCAGTCTCCCCTTTACTCCCTAGCTGTCCAAAAACAGGAGAAAACAAGGGATCATAAAGCAAATGGCAACCTCCTCCCTACGGCTTCCAAAACAAACAAAAGATTACATTAAAGCAAACATAAGAACAAAGAACTCTCACTCAAACAGCAACCACCCAACAGCTACCATCAGGACAACCAGTGCAATGAATGTCTGGGGCAGGAGACGGCAGGCAGAACGACAGTGGCCAATACCGTGGAGCTCTGCAACGCGCATACACAGCGAGCTCACAACGCCGAACCACGTCACCCGACAACCCACATGTCGAATGACCGACACGTGCTCCTTCAGTGCCATCCTCCTCAGCTTTTAAGCATGCTCCATCCTCCACATAATCACCTGCAGCTGCATCCAATTAACACTGCATAGAGGAAAAAGAGATAGAGAGAGAAAGGAGGGAAACTGCACAACAAACATCACCACAACAAAGAAAGATAATAAACAATTAAGTCCAGAGGACGAAACACTTGTTACCAGATCCAAATGATGTACAGTATTTTTAAGTGGTTTAACCATATCTTTACTAGACATTAATTGCATAAAAAGTATATGTTCCTAAAATGTTCACAAATACATTAAGCATTTATGTGAATGAGTACTTCTTGTGAACTATTTACACTCTTTTACTACTGGTTTCTACAGGTCTGGTCTCATCATATATACACAGCAAAATCCCCAGTGTTAATTTAACACTCTGAGTGTGGACTCATATAAACACTGAAGCAGTGTTAAAAGTAACACTGAAGCAGAGTTGAAGTTAATGAGATAATTAAGAAGTTAATTGAGTTATGATTGACCATTATTGAAGACACCTGATGTTAACAAGCAGAATCACCAAACAAGAAAATTAAAATTTGTGTGTCACCATTATAGTGGTCAATGTTTGCTTTAGTTGGGATCTTGACCCTTCAGTTATTATCTTCAGGTGTTGTGTGGCTGTGGTGACTGAATTATATCATACAGACAGACCACAGCAAAGGCAATCATGTGTGCCATTGATTGTGATTTGAGCTATTTGTTATAGAGTGACCTGAATGCCTGAGTTTAAGTTTCTTTACTGCATACATTAAGTGAAAAAGAAAAGTAAGCAACCCCGCATTTCTGACATAGTATGACATGTTTCTAATAGTTAGTTCTACGTAAAAAAAGAAACCTTTTGTTTGGACACACAGACATCAGGAATCAGCGTGAGCATCACAACAACGGTGACCATCAAAAAAGCATGTTGTAGCCAATAAAAACTCATCCATGGCTCCCATCATGCATTGCGGCATGAATAAATTATGAGCTAAACTGTCTTTTTTACTTTTTATTCTAACTATATTTTATTTTTGCTGTTTTTATGTTCATTTTATGTATCTAGTTTTGTGATGTTCAGAGTTGGTCTGTTTATCTGGATATGTTGTTTGTCACCGTTGTTGAGATTCATACGCTGATTCTTGTTATCTGTGTGTGCCTAAAATTAAAATTCTTTATAAAAAAAAAAATCAGAATCACTTGCAAGAGATACCTACAAAATGTATAGAAAATACAGACTTTTTCTTTGTGGAATCAAAGCTGTGACAATCAATAATGGAAGTTTTATTTAGTAAAAACGCTATAACTTAGTTCAGTAACTCAGGTCAAACAACGATTACATTAAAACATAATGATCAACACGCGATGATTTTTGCTCTTGGTTTGACAAACAAACTTTAAAAGTAAAAAGTTACAAGCCAAAATTCCAGCTAAAGCAAACACTGACCACTATAATGGTGACACACAAATTGTGATTTTTCTCGTTTGTGATTCTGCTTGTTAACATCAGGTGTCTTCAATAATGCTTAATCAAGACTCAATTAACTTCTTAATTATCTCATTAACTTCAACTCTGCTTCAGTGTTTCTATGAGTCCACACTCAAGAGTTTTAAATTAACACTGGGGATTTTGCTGTGTACATAGATATTTATACAGTTACAGGTACAAAAATATTTTTTGTACGTTTGGATAGATAATGAATTTTACAAAATTGTACACAATATTTGACAATATTTTTAGTTAAAATATACTAATACATTTACAATTTTTAGCAGCTAAAAACCTTCTCCTGGTTTTAAATCAAAAGTTCTCTCATCAGAATTCATTTGTACATTTGTACAAGTTGTTCAGTAAATTATTAATATTTTACTGTAGATGCTGTAAAAACATTGTACAGTATGTGAGACACTCACATGTACATGAATACTCTGCAAAGTCCACTACACAGAGTCTATCAGGTGAATGAAACATCCCACTTTTCATGATCTAGTCAATTCCTGGCAGTAAGTAAGATGTGAATGTATTTCACATTTGATTCATAGGTAGAAATATATATATATATACGTATATATATATTTCTATATATATATCTTTTTGTGTTTCTGTGTTTTAGTTTCATAAAAAAATTATAAAAAAATAAATAAAGCTTTTTTTTTTATGTATGCCTCGTCTCTTTCTGGCTCCTCATCCTTCACGTGACAGATGTCTATAACAGCCCTGAACTAATTACTTCAATTCTCCAGTTCTGCTTTCGTTGTGTTGCTCAGGGGCTAATGACCCTCCTGCATCCCCAGCTCTTCCTCTCATCCACAGTCAGGACTGGCCTTCAGATATTTCCGATACTTTTTGGTGTTATAGAGTACTGGACCTAAACAGAAGCATTTTCTTTTGGTTCCCCTGCTGTTAGACTCCTTCCTCGGGGACCACATGAGGGACTTTTTCAGACCTAGCATAGCTGATTCCTTATAGGAACAGCTTTCCATAGTATGTACGTTTAATTACGTCAGACTATACCATACTCAGAATTTGTGCTCTGCATTTCAACCATACAAGTGCGTATGCATTCAGTAGTGAACACACACACCAAGAACACACACGTGGAGCATTGGCACGTTACACGAGTGCCCACAACTGGCGGAACCATCGCGATGACTTAAAAATGGAACCACTTTTGATCACCTGGAATGAACTATGAAGTTGATTATTTGCATTTTTTCCCCTTAGAAATTTGTTCGATGCATCATTACATATGAATACAGATATGACTTAGATGTTTTAAATATATATAAAAAAACATGAATACATAGTAATATAATAGATTGAATTGGTTTGCACACTGTGGAAGGCTTTTAGTCTAAATGTTTATCTTTTCCCATCATTGATGAATATTAAATAAAATGTAAAAAGACGGCTATTTATTTGAGTGCAGATCATAATTTCCTATACTAAAAAAAATATACATGTCAGAGTTGATTGTGATGGTGGTGGATTGAACACAATCTGTGGTGATGTCACAGTCCTGTTGCATTGTGGTATAAGGAGCTGCCTGAAGTAGTAGATTAGCTCCCTCTGTCCCTAGGTCTGTCCTCATCCACCTGACAAAGTAGAATGCACTTCAAAATGATAAAATTGATTCTCTTTAGAAGAAGTGCTAAGGGAAGTTTTCGAGTGTTTGTCTAAAAGTGAAATGGAATGCAGCCTATGTCTGTTTGAACATGAACAACAAGTGTCTTTTAGGCTTGTCTCTGATGTGCCGATGATAATCTAGGGACGTAGGTTTTGTTACGACACTCAGTATGTACTTTGGCACAATGCTTCGGAAGGAATCAAAAAGTTTCAGGACAACGTTATTTGTGGTCAACATTTATGATCATTAAAATACAAATACTACTACTAATAGCCTGCAATTAATTAAGGAAATGGGTAAGGAATAGGAAAACTGACATATGGAAACAGGTCTTGATAGATTCCTTAAATCATACCTGAAAACAAAAATATCAATTATGCCATTTATTATTATTATTTTTTTTTTTAGAAAACATACTGCACCTAAACTGACTTTGACGATAGCAGTCTCGACTAAAATAAGCAGAGTTTTCAAGAACATATAGGAAATGAAATTGAGAAATAAACCTATTCTGAGGTGTTAAACACACACAACAACTGTGTAGTAGAGCACTTCTGCAGGCTGACAACATCAAATTGAAACCAGAATGGATTTCCCACAGGTAAAGAGACAATTTCCCCACAGGAAGCCATTCCCTTTTCCTGGTAACTGTAACTGCATGAATAAAATAGAATGAAATGAATAAAATAAACTGCTCGCTTGTCTCCACTGTGGCCCGTCATCCCACTTGCGCTGGCTTAGGGTTAGGGGAAATAATCTCATGACTCTGTACGTAAGTAGCCATATTCCGGTGCTTGCAGAGGGAAAGGTCACCGTTAAAAGAGTTTACATGCAAAATATGTATGAACTATCACACAATAGAACACACCAAAAAAAAACCTGTCAAAATATGGACCAGGTGCCCGTTCAGGCTTATTTCACATGAACAGGATTAGATTGCATCTTTTTAAGCAGAATTGACACTTAAAACCTGTCCACTACCACTGCTACTTTATTACTAGAGTATCCTACTGATCTGGGGACAATAATTTCAAATAATAATAATTGAAAAATGTTTTAAGAAATTATATAATAATGTTGTGTAGTCTTTGTACTTTAGAAAGCCAGTTTTACTCACTGAAAGATTAGTTAATCATAAAATAATTACTTCTTAAAAAGGAAATGTGCCTGCAAAATGTGCAGTGTCGGGGGTGCTCTACAATAGTGGTTTTCAACCACATTCCTGGAGGACCCCCAACACTGCACATTTTGCAGGCACATTTCCTTTTTATCAAGTATTTATTGTTATACAGAGCCCAGCCAACGACCACTCCAGATAGAGAGCCAGAGCCCACCGCAACCAACGAGCCTTTGCTCAAAGGAGCATCAGAGCTGAGGACCAGGTGCGTGAGCCTGCTACTGTAGAGTCGAGCATTAATTTGAGTGATGACAGCTATTATGGGAGTGGCTTGATGGAGTGCAGGAGATGCAAATAACATGATCTTGACCCTCAAGAAACTTTAATTAATGCGTTCACATATCAAATCTGTTAAAATATAAAATTAAATGAATTGCTAATTACTACATTGAAATACAATTGTAATGCCTGTACAAATATTAGAAATCATGAATAGAAATAATTGGGAATCATGTAAAAAAAAAAAAAAAAAAAAAAAAACAGTGTGCATTTATAACATTTACTGTGTGTAGTAAGTCCAGAAATGTGTCAAGTTTTTCAGCAGGTTTTTTTTTTTTATTATATGATGTAGTGCTGCTTGATTATGGCAAAAATTAGAATAATGATTATTTTGGCCAGTATTGTAATCGAGATTATTTAACACGATTATGAGTGGGCCAAATGACCAGAACTTACACAAAATAATGATCTTTAAAAATGCATCATATGAACCCTTTAAACAGCGCCAAAAATTACATTTATTGTTTGAATACTGCAATACAATGGACAGAATTTCAAATCTGAGACTTTGTTTCATATTAATATTTTTTTGCAGTTTATTTGATGGGAGGTCAACTTTAACATTAAGTCCATTAACTGAAAACAGGCTAGACTAATCAATTCTTTAGATTTAGGAATCGATATTGTTCCGTAAAAATGAGAATCGATTAATATTGAGATATTTATATTTTTTTACCCAGATCTACAAAACTCTGTGTTGCTTGGAGATGCAAAGATTCTGCTGTTTTTTCTATTTTCTCTCTCTCTATCTCTCTCTTTGTGTCTGTGAGTTACTCAGTATCTCATATGATGACCTCATATAAGGTTGAAGTTTTAAGACACTGTGTAACACATTCAACTCTGAAAACATGTCTCAAGAGCCCTTTGTTTTGTATATCACATCACCTCACTAACAAAAATATAAAGGTGGTTCCTGAAACTAAAATTGTAGGCTAATGATGGTAATGATGAACAAAAATCTTACAAAAATTTTGGGTCAGGGCTTTATACCCAGTTTGTTCTTGATTGAAACAGCTACTTATTGTAAGTCATATTCTGTAATTGCAAAGCATAAAGGCAGTCGCCTACTGGACTGGAAACGCAGCGCCACATCTAGGACAACACCGGACATGGACATTCTATTTGCACAAGCTCTATTTCGAATCAAGTTCTGAGCAGCAGGATGAGTGAGTTTTAACTTAATTTATTATTATTATTTGTAATATATTATAGATAATTGATAATAGCTGAGTTTTGAACGTTAATTAATGAAAATAAACTGTTATAATTTAGTCTCTGATTATCATTAGCATTCATATTAGGCTAGATTGCCATTCATCAATTATAAGCATTGTATAATAATATATGAATGAATAAGAATATGCAGCAGTTGAACACTGATCCTTCTAGCAACAAACTAGTTTTGTAATGTTTATATTGTGATGTCATGTGATTCTTCCCCAGATTAACTCTTTATGAAGGCAAAATGATCTTTTAAAATTGAAGAAAATGATATTTTTATACAGTTCACTGTGTACAGGAGCCTCACATTGCTGGGCTGTCAAATAAACAAATACCAGAATCATTAGAGACTCATGACACTGCCACACATCAAGGTGACACCATATAATTGCTCTGTTCCACCACCTAGTTAACTGCCCCTGTAGGCAGCATTTTAAGACATCATAGGTACGTGCCCTGCATGAAACCTGAGCCACATGGTAGGCAACATAATCATAGGATATTTTACAGTTTTTCTCAGTCGATTTGACGCATATCTTAAAATGAATTCAATTGCACTTGAAACAATTATTTTTATACTAGAGAAAACCTGGGAAACATGTATAAAGAGTTACTATGTCAATCCACTTCTGTATGAATTGTATAAAGATATCAGTACATGGATATCAGGCTGCCTAGCGGACATCTCGGCATGGATGAAAGAACATCACCTACAGCTCAACCTGGCAAAGACTGTGCTTTTTGTCTTCCCTGTGTGACGGTGGGTTTTGGGAAAAATACAAGGAGAGGATAGGATCCAATTGCAAGTATGGGTTTATTTAACAGAAGGGTAAAATACAAAATAAACAGTGTAGAGAGACAAACAAAACCAAAAAGGGAACCGGATGAAAACGGGAACTCAGATGAAACGAGAAGGTAGGGAAAGTCTCGGAAGACGAGAGCATACGACACATAGGGTAAGGACTCCATACAGACAACAGAGAAAGACAGTTCTATATAGGGAGACTAATGACAAGGATTGTCAGCACCTGTGCGATTTAATTGGAGTGCAATTACTGTGAAGTGCCTAAGGAGAAGTGAGCTCACTAGGGGACACCCAGGAAAACAGAGACTGACAGCGTGACATTACCCTCGCCCCTACGGAGCAGCTCCCAGATGCTCCACCTGAAACCCCGGAAAACCCAACAGAAAAAGAGGTAGGAGGGAGGTGAAGCGGCGGCGGACTAAGGGGAGGGACGGAGGGTCAGAAAACAGAGACAAACAACCATGTGGAATGGAGAGACAAAGACAGGACAACCAGGTAAAATGGAAAAAAACAGAGACAGAACAACCAGATGGAATGGCGAGGCAGAAGCAGGAGAGGTGAAACACAAAACAAGGAGTCCAGGAGGGTGGTGGACCGGCGGAGGAAGAAGGTGAGGGACGGAGGGCCAGGTCCAAAGTAGGAGATAAGAAAAACAAATGAAAACAAAAACACAAAAACATGGTTACATGGAGGGCCTTAGGTGATTACCACCCGGGCAGAACAGAGGGCCATCACACCCATGTGGTCAAGGCAGAAGCCCCCCCAGGGCGGAGCAGAAGACCATCACATCCTCGTAGTCAAGGCCAAAGTCCCCCAGGGCGGAGCGGAAGACCACCACATCCTCGTAATCAAGGCCAGAGTCCCCCAGGGCGGAGCGGAAGACCACCACATTCTTGTGGCCGGCCACATGGGAGGACGAAGATCACCGGTGACTTGACTCAGTCCTCGAAGATCACGGGTGACTAGCCTTGTCTCTGGAGAGTTCATGGGAACCTGACTCGACTCTGAAAGGTCAATAGTGACAAGTCCTGACTCTGGAAGGCCATCGGTGACTAGCCCTGACTCTGGAAGGTCATCGGTGACTAGCCCTGACTCTGGAAGGTCATCGGTGACTAGCCCTGGCTCTGAAATATCATCGGTGACTAGCCCTGATTCAGGAAGTCCATCGGTGACTAGCCCTGACTCTGGAAGGTCATCGGTGACTAGCCCTGGCTCTGAAAGATCATCGGTGACTAGCCCTGGCTCTGAAAGATCATCGGTGACTAGCCCTGATTCAGGAAGTCCATCGGTGACTAGCCCTGACTCTGGAAGGTCATCGGTGACTAGCCCTGACTCTGGAGGGTCCACGAACACCTGACTTGACTCCGGAGGGTCAACCGGGAACTGACTCAACTCTGAACAGTCAATGGGCACCTGACTTGACTTAAGACTGCCTGTGGAGACGTGAGACACCTCTGCTTCGGGCACTGCCTCTGGAAAGGCCTCGAGCACCGCCTCGGCCTCCCGAACAGCAGCGGGCACCGCCTCGGCCTCGGGAACAGCAGCGAGCACCTCCTCGGGAACGGCCTCGGCCTCCGGAACAGTACCGGCCACCGCCTCGGGAACTGCACCGGGCACCGCCTCGGGAACTGCATCGGGCACCGCCTCGGGGACAGCCTCGGGCATCGCCTCGGGAACTGCATCGGGCATCACCTCGGGAACTGCATCGGGCACCGCCTTGGGAACTGCATCGGGCACCGCCTCGGGAACAGCATCAGTCACCACATCGGGAACGGCCTCGGTCACCGCCTTGGCCTCCGGAACAACAGCGGGCACCGCCTCGGCCTCCGGAACAGCAGCGGGCACCGCCTCGGGAACAGCAGCGGGCACCGCCTCGGTCTCCGGAACAGCATTGGGCACCGCCTCGGCCTCTCGAACAGCATCGAGCACCACCTCGGTCTCCGGAACAGCATTGGGCACCGCCTCGGCCTCCGAAACAGCATCTGGCACCGCCTCTGGAACGTCCTCCTGGAGGGCAGCTGCCCGCTCTGGATCGTCCTCCGGGACAACAGTGAGCTGCTCGGGAACATCCTCCGGACTTTGAGGAGCGGTAGACGCCTGTCTACTCCTCCTCTGTCCTCTATGATGGCGAGTCGGTGGCCCCTTGTCTGAAGACTCAGGTGTTGAATCGACCATCTTGTGCTGTGATGCTGGGCTGGGGGCCATCTTGTGCTGTGGCGCTGGGCTGGCGGCCATCTTGTACTGTGGCGCTGGACGGTCGGCCATCTTGTACTGTGGCGCTGGACTGGCGGCCATCTTGTACTGTGGCGCTGGACTGGCGGCCATCTTGTACTGTGGCGCTGGACTGGCGGCCATCTTGTAATGTGGCGCTGGACTGGCGGCCATCTTGTACTGTGGCGCTGGACTGGCGGCCATCTTGTACTGTGGCGCTAGACTGGCATCCATCTTGTACTGTGGCGCTGGACTGGTGGCCATCTTGTACTGTGGCGCTGGACTGGCGGCCATCTTGTACCACAGTGCTGGCTCGGCCGATCTGTGTCTCCCCTCTCCTCTCGGGACATCCTGGGGAAATGGCAGTCCCCAACCGAATCCTGGTTCGACGGGAGCCCACAGTGGCAATCGCTGCCGGACCTCCTCTCGGCCACTTGCTCCAGAGCGACCTCCCCTGGTCCCCCGGAACACCACTAGGCGAGAGCCCTCGAAACCATTTCTCTCCCGCTTGCTGGCTGGGGAGGAAATGGTATTAAACATACTGCTGGATCCAATGTGGATGGAGTCCTTCTGTGACGGTGGGTTTTGGGAAAAGCACAAGGAGAGGGTAGGATCCAATTGCAAGTATGGGTTTATTTAACAGAAGGGTAAAATACAAAATAAACAGTCTAGAGAGACAAACAAAACCAAAAAGGGAACCGGATGAAAACGGGAACTCGGATGAAACGAGAAGGTAGGGAAAGTCTCGGAAGACGAGAGCATACGACACATAGGGTAAGGACTCCATACAGACAACAGAGAAAGACAGTTCTATATAGGGAGACTAATGACAAGGATTGTCAGCACCTGTGCGATTTAATTGGAGTGCAATTACTGTGAAGTGCCTAAGGAGAAGTGAGCTCACTAGGGGACACCCAGGAAAACAGAGACTGACAGCGTGACACCCTGCCACTACAACTCTTCAGTATGATTTCTTCATCCATCGAGGTTCTTCTACAATAACCCGATCAACTTCTGTCAGAAATCTTGGTTTAATATTTTTACATGACCAGCTGACCTTCAAAGACCACATTGCAAAGACTGCTCGATCTTGCAGGTTTGCATTGCACAAGATCAGAAAGATCAGGCCCTTTCTAACGGAGCATGCGGCGCAACTTCTTGTCCAGGCCCTTGTCATTTCTAGGCTGGACTACTGCAATGCTCTTCTGGTTTGACTTCTATCAAGCACAATCAAACCTCTACAAATGATTCAGAATACATCGGCACAACTGGTCTTCAACAAGTCCAAAAGAGCCCATGTTACACTTCTCTTTATCTCATTGCATTGGCTACCAGTTGCGGCACGCTTCAAGTTCAAGAGATTGATGCTTACATTTAGTACAGCCATAGACACAGCACCCCTCTACTTCCACTCACTATTATGAATCATCCCCTCCAGAAGTCTGAGATCCGCTAGTGAACGACGCCTCGTGGTACCATCACAGAGAGGCTCAAAATCACTTTCCAGAACATTTTCATTTGAAATATTGAATCCCTGACAATTCTGAAGCAACAGCTAAAAACTCATCTCTTTTGAAGCTACAGGTGCATCTCAATAAATTAGAATGTTGTGGAAAAGTTAACTCACAAATTCACTAAATCAACAAATTAGAATACTTTAAAAGACCAATAAAAAAAAAAAAAACTTTTTAGAGAATTGTTGTCCTTCTGGAAAGTATTTTCATTTACTGTACATGTACTCAATAATTGGTAGGGGCTCATTTGGCTTTAATTACTGCCTCAGTTCAGCATGGCATGGAGGTGATCAGTTTGTGGCACTGCTGAGGTGGTATGGAAGCAGATTCTCTATGGGGTTCAGGTCTGGTGAGTTTGCTTGCCAGTCAAGTACACCAACACCATGGTCATTTAACCAACTTTTGGTGCTTTTAGCAGTGTAAGCAGGTGCCAAAACCTGCTGGAAAATGCATCTTCAAAAAGCTGGTAAGCAGAAGGAAGCATAGGTGCTCCAAAGTTCTTGGTAAACAGGTGCAGTGACTTTGTTTTTCAAAAAACACAATGGACCAACCCCAGCAGATGACATTGCATCCCAAATCATCACAGACCGTGGAATCTTAACACTGGACTTCAAGCAACTTGGGCTATGAGCTTCTCCACACTTTCTCCAGACTGTAGGACCTTGGTTTCCAAATGAAATACAAAACTTGCTCTCATCTGAAAAGAGGACTTTGGGCCACTGGATAACAGCACAGTTCTTCTTCTCCTTAGCCAATGTAAGACGCCCCTGACATTATCTGTGGTTCTGGAGTGGCTTAACAAGAGGGATACAACAATTGTAGCCAAATTCCTTGACACGACTGTATGCCTTGATCCCAGACTCAGTCCATTCCTTGTGAAGGTCACTCAAATTCTTGAATCGATTTTGCTTGACAATCATCATAAGGCTGTGGTTCTCTCTGTTGGTTGTGCATCTTTTTCTTCCACACTTTTTCCTTCCTTTCAACTTTCTGTTAATATGCTTCGATACAGCACTCTGTGAACAGCCAGCTTCTTTGGCTGAATGTTTGGGGCTTACCCTCCTTGTGAAGTGTGTCAATTATTATCTTCTGGACAACTGTCAGATCAGCAGTCTTCCCCATGATTGTGTAGCCTAGTGAACCAAACTGAGAGACCATTTTGAAGGCTCAGGAAACCTTTGCAGGTGTTTTGAGTTGATTAGCTGATTGGCATGTCACCATATTCTAATTTGTTGAGATAGTGAATTGGTGGGTTTTTGTTAAATGTGAGCCAAAATCAGCACAATTAAAAGAACCAAAGACTTAAACTACTTCAGTCTGTACACAGTTATTCAATACATGAGTTTCACAATTTGAATTACTGAAATAAATGAACTTTTCCAAGACATCCTCATTTATTGAGATGTACCTGTACTTGACTTCCTCGTAAAAAAACAACAAAAAAAACCCAAATAATTTATCTTTATTTATTCATTCTCTTTCTAGATTGTACTTATTTGAACAATGCCTAAAACTTGGTTTTATATATCGTTTTATATATCCCCCAATTGTAAGTTTGTCACAGTGTCTGGTCTGTGTATCCCTGGGTGTCCACTAGTGGTCTCACTTCCCCATATAGTCACCCCACTGCGGGTACCACATTTCCCACAAGCCTTTGTCTGATTCATCACTGTTAATTGCACACCTGGTAATTGCACTCATCTGTTCCCACTTTCATTGTTTTCACCTGTCCATATATACCTTGTTTGTTCAGTTTCATGGAGTCCTTTTATGTCACCCTGCTTTTTCGTGTTCCCTAGTGTTATTTGTGTTTCTTGTTTTGGACTGCCTTTCTGATATTGACCTTTTGCCTGATTGGATTACGATTTTGGATTCCCCTATCAAAACACTGCAACTGGATCTATCTCTGTTTGTGTGTGTGTTCATTACAGATGGACTCCGTCATGCCCAGATCCAGTGGTGTGGGATTTCATATCCGTTCCCCAGCCACCATGGAGGAGTGGAGGGGGAGACTTCTGAACCTAACCACCCTCCGTCAAAGTGGGAGTGAGGTGGATAGTTTGGCTCATATTTTTTGGACCATGGCAGTGGGACTGGGGTATAATGATGAGACACTGAAGGACCTGTTCAACAACTGCCTGAATGACCCTTTGCCTCGGTGGGAGATGAAGGGACTGGAGGTCCTGGACTTTTGTCGAGTCAGGTTCCCCTGGACCCTCCAGAGTCGAGTCAGGTCCCTGTGGACTCTCCAGAGTCGAGTTAGGTCCCCGTTGACTTTCCAGAGTCGAGTCAGGTCCTCGTGGACTTTCCAGAATTGAGTCAGCTCCCCGTGGACTTTCCAGAATCGAGTCAAGGTCCCGTTGATCAGGTTCCCATTGACCCTCCAGAGTCAAGTCCGGTCCCTGTTGACCCTCCAGAGTTGAGTCAGGTCACCGTTGACCCTCCAGAGTCAAGTCAGGTCCCCATTGACCTTCCAAAGTTGAGACAGATCCCCATTGACATTCCAGAGTTGAGTCAGGTGCCCGTGGACTCTCCAGAGTCGAGTCAGGTCCCCGTTGATCAGGCCACCTATGAACTCACCGGCTGCCCTGTCATGGCCATGGAGACCATCTCTACCATCACGGAGGCCTCCCTTAACCTATTCATGTTCTCTGTTTCAGTCTTATCTGACCAGACTTGCTCTCCTGTGCCATTGACCCCACTGTGGTGGTCACCCTGGTGGGCTTCTGTCTCATCCACACGGCTGTGGTGGTCCTCTGCTCCGCCCTGGTGGGCTTCTATTCCGTCTGCTCGGCTGTAGTTCCACCTGCGCTGTCCCAGTGGGCTCCAGTTCCACCTGCTACACCCTGGATTCCTACTCTGTCGGCACTATCCTGGGCCCCTGAACTTTCCGATCTGCCCTGCTCTCTTTGTTTTGTTTTATTTGGTTTTCACTTCCTGTTCCTGTTCCCCTCTATGGACCTGACCCTCCATCCCTCCCCCTGATCCTCCACCAGTCCACCTCCCTCCTGGTCTCTTTGTTCTTTGGTTTGTTTTTGTGTTCTGAGGAGCATCTGGTAGCTGCTCCTTAGAGGGGGGTAATGTCACGGTGTCTGGTCTGTGTTTCCCTGGGTGTCCACTAGTGGTCTCACTTCCCCATATAGTCACACCACTGCAGGTACTACATTTTCCACAAGCCTTTGTCCGGTTCATCACTGTTAATTGTACACCTGGTAATTGCACTCAGCTGTTCCTACTCTTATCGTTTTCACCTGTCCATACATACCCTGTTTGTTTCTATAAGTTTCATGGAGTCCTTGGTTTATGTCACCCTGCTTTTTTGTGTTTCCTAGTGTTTTTCGTGTTTTTTGTTTTGGACTGCCTTTCTATTGCTTTTCTTACCTTTTGCCTGATTGGACTATGATTTTGGATTCTCCTATTAAAACACTGCAACTGGATCTCTCTGTTTGTGTGTGCATTTGTTACAAAGTTGCTTTGGATAAAAGCGTCTGCAAAATTTACATTTAGTAATTTTTCTGAAAATTTTATCTAGAGACTAAAATGACTAAACATAAATGTAATGTAAATGTAAGATTGTTGATAGTGCACATTTGTAGTCCTCCTGGGACAAGTTTTGTAAATGTTTGTGTGTGTGTGTGTGTGTGTGTATTCTATCCGTTTTCTTTTTATTTAATATGTTATTTAAAAGCCCATGCTATGTGCACTGTGTTAACCTAACTGAGACTTGTTATAGCACTTATAAATCTTGTTGCTTTGGATAAAAGCATCTGCTAAATGAATAAATGTAATTTATTGAGATGTACCTGTATGTGTGTGTGTGTGTGTGTGTGTGTGTGTATATATATATATATATATATATATATATATATATATATATATATATATATATATATATATAATTAGCTTTCTAATCGTTTTATATTATATCTGTTTTCTTTGCATTTATTATACAATTAACAAAAGCAAAAAAGACCTCTAACACTAGCTTGCTCTATTCTTTTTCTATTCTAGCTGTTTTGTTTTTAATTATTACATTATTAAAAAGCCCTCGCTATTTGAACTGGATTAAGATAACTGAGACTTATTATAACACTTGTATATCATTGCTCTTTTGTTGATTGTCATTGTTTCCATTGTTCTCATTTGTAAGTCGCTTTTGATAAAAGTGTATGCTAAATGTAAATGTAGTGTATATGTAAACTCTGCAGCGAATTAGCCCTCCAGGGCAATATTTGAGGAACCCTGTTTTATGGCGATTCACTAAAGGGGTGGGTCCCTGTTTTTTATGGTCTCTGATTGGTTAGCTGTGTTGTGATTGGCCAAACCACCTCTAGGGTGCGTCTAAATGTCCCTCCCTTCACCTCCGGTTGTATTGTAAACAACGGCATTGTTAATATTGCTTTTAAATTTGAGCCCGATTGAGAAGCAGAGTATATTATTGAAGGGGATCATACAGAACCTGTGCAAGCACTGCTTTTAATGGTAGGCCCTATGTTTTTTCATTTGTTGAGAGAGAGAGATGCTGAGCGTGTGCAGAGCCAGGGGGATGCAAGGAACAGTTTTAAGAACTGCGTTCCCAATTTATATTAAGTGTCCTAATACCTGTGTAATTTACATAGTGACTAAATGTGTATGTAGTTTCTAACCACAGTGTAACTACACATTGATACTACACACTTACCAACCCTCAGGATGGTTTAAGTACAAATGTGTAAGAGGACATTTGTAACAACACTTTTTTCACTTCACTAAGTACTCATCTAACAGGAATTATGTAACTATATTTTGTAACAACAACATGTATAAGAGTAATTGGAACCATTTGATCCAGGGGGTGGAGATGGGTAGGTTTAAGGTTGGAAATGGGATCCAGGGGGTGGAGATGGGTAGGGATCAGTGTTAATTTCGTTGACGAAGACTATGACGAAAAATATTCGTCAACTAACCTTTTTCACGGACGAAAACTAAATAAAAACTAAATAAAAAGTCAGATATAATGACGAAAAACGTGACGAAGTATAACTGACACTTCAGTCAACGAATAAAAATGAGACGAAAATATATGGGAGGGACGAATGGAGAAGAGATCCAATCAGAGCGAATCTTTGAGGGTAGGTTGATCTATGCAGAAGCAGCCGAGCCATTTTAAAAAAAAGGGAAAGTTGAACTGAGCAGCTGATGACTCGCGCAACACTGAACCGAGCTCTCCTTCAGGACGTTTGCGTCCTCCTGCACCCGAACGAACAAATACAATTCGCATTTTAAATAAACATAAGAAAAATTGCTAAAAGTGAAAGAGCTCAATTCAGCAGCGCGGTGTTCTGGTGTTCAGGGAGCAAGCAGAGACGCGTCTCAAAGTCTTCTTGCTTTTGTACCGACAACAAATACATACTAAATATGTCGAAATAACCGTCTTGGAAAGTGTGTTCGAAAAAGTCTGTAGTTATGTCTTCAGTGAAAGTAAAGAGTTGGAAAGAAATCGGATGCGTATCTTTATAATGGATGCATTTGTCTCTTAAAGTGACCGCGCCTAATTTACTAGCTCTGTTGTCAGTGTCTTTAATGTATGAAAATTAAAGTAAATCACTCACTGCTCTTGATTGAATTACTTTGTAGTTTTAACAAGAATTTATCCAAAGTCAATCCAAAAATCAGATAGAATAGATTACTTTGTTTTACTAGTGACTAAAAAATACAAAAAAAAAAAATTATTAGGGACCTGAGCATGTTTTGCTTAAGTGTTTCTTTCTTTAATTGCTAATGCAACCTTTTCACACCACAGACTGAACCAAATTAAGCATTGCATCCGACATTATCAAAATGAATTTGTTGTTCTGACACAGTTTAACCCTGAGTTATTGTCATATTTTATTACCAATTTCTAAACTACAGCAAATAAACTGTGATATTGTAAGAAACGTTGAAGGTGTCTGAATACATTTTGTTTTGATTGTGTATTTTATTTTACAGTGAAGACTATGCAGTGCTATTTTAAATGAACAAAAACTTAAAAAAATGTAAACTTTGTGTAAATAGCACAAATAAAGAAATAGAATGAACATACAAATATAATATAGGTGGTTGTCTATTTCAATAATACTGTACTTCATCTTGAAAGAATGTCATATGCATTGCATATCATTCAGGACGAATGCATATCTTTTTCAGAGAGCATGTATATTTTTCATTGAGAGCAGGCCTTATGTTTATTTTATAAATACCATTCCATAACAGGCTGATGGAAACATTTAGTCAAGTCAACTAAGTTGACTTTGTTCTACTAAAAAAAACTAGACTAAGACTAAAAGACTTAAGACTAGACTAAGACTAAAACTCTTATGATATTTAGTCGACTAAAACTAGACTAAGACTAAAACATTTCAGATGACTAAAATGTGACTAAAACTAAATGGTGTGTTATTCAAAAGACTAAGACTAAGACTAAATCCGAATTTGCTGTCAAAATTAACACTGGTAGGGATGGAGATGGGTAGGGATAGGGGTGAAAATTAGATCCATTGGGTGGAGATGGGTAGGTTAAGGATAAGGGGATGGAGATCGGTAGGTTTAGGGGTGGAACTGGGATCCAGTGGCTGGAGATCAGTAGATTTAGGGGTGGAAATGGGATCCAGGGGGTGGAGATCGGTAGGTTTAGGGGTGGAAATGGGGTCCAGTGGGTGGAGATGGGTAGGTTTAGGGGTGGAAATTGGATCCACAGGGTGGAGATCAGTAGGTTTAGTAGTGGAACTGGGATGCAGGGGGTTGAAATCAGTAAATTTAGATGTGGAAAAGGGATTAGGTATATGTAAAGTGGGAGGAGTTGGAGGTGGTGCACCAGTGTACTTACATGGTAACTACTCAGGAACTGTCCACTTAATATATAGTGTAATATTCTGGACACCAACAACAATTTATATGTAAAGCCTAACTTACTGGCCACTGCTGTGTAACATCAGAGTAATTACATGAATCTAATATAAAGTGTAAATCTTTCTTTAAAATAGTGCTGTTAGTCCTGTCACACATTTGTACTTTCATTATAAAAAATAGTTGTTACCAATGTCCTGTTAAACATTTCATACACATATCATTCAGTGGGTTGTTACATACTGTATGTGTAGTTTACTGTTGGGGAGTAACTAGTTACAGGTAACGTCGTCATGTAAATTAATTAGAAAATAAATGTTACGGACTGGCCATTGAGAACCGGGACAATTCCCGCTGCCCTGGAAGCCGATTTCCACTATTTCAATTTTATTATTTTATAACTGCCTGCCGACTGTACTGAAGCGATTATTTCAGAATCTGCCATTCGATAATTAAATCTCTAATAAATCATGAATCGGTTAGCCATGCGCTGTGACGACTGGGTGAAGGAGGAGCTGGAAACAAGTGCGAGTTAACAATTTAATGAGAATTAGACAAACAAACAAGAGTCAAAAACAATGTTGGGAAGATGACAATCCAAGATGGTGGGGAGACGGTGAGTAATCCAGATGATGATGGTGAGTTGACAGCAGGAGAGGATGGCACAGGAACGGCGGGAGATCGAGCCGAAGGTAAGTCGTGATGCTTTGTGAAAGTGCGGAGAGTGGATGAGGTTCCGGGGGAAGAAACGGACATCCAACACAAACAACACAGAAGCAAAAGACAGAGAGTCAGACATTAAACAACGTTCTCACAAACACAAGACAAGCCAATATAAAGGGAGTGTGAAATGAGTGACAGCTGCTGCTGATGACAATTAACGGAGACGCCCACAAACGAATCAGTGCGAAACACACAGACTTCACCACAAAGTGCAAAACCCAGAGATCACGGTTTACCAACCGTGACAGTACCCCCCCCCCAAGAACTCCTATTGTAATCATCAATCAGGGAGTGATCCAATATGTCCCTAGCAGATACCCAACTCCTCTCCTCCGGACCGTAACCTTCCCAGTCCACCAGGTACTGGAATCCTCGTCCCCTCCGTCTCAATTCCAGAATACGTTTAACCGAATAAGTTGGTTCCCCATCTACGAGACACGGCGGCGGGGGAACCGGAGTAGGCGGATTAATACATGAATAAAACATTGGTTTAATTTTGGACACATGGAAGGCAGGGTGTATCCTGGAGGTAGTTTGAGGCGGACTGTCACCGGACTAATGATTTTGGTGATAGTAAACGGGCCAATAAATATGGGAGCTAATTTATTAGATACGGAACGCAGAGGAGTGTTACTGGTAGCCACACCTGTTGACCCACGACGTAAATGGGAGGCTTTGACTGGTGGCAATTGGACCTCGGCTTAGTGCGCTCCCTCATCCGGTGCAGAGTCTCGGCGGCTCTGGTCCAGGTGCGGTGGCACCTCTGGACAAACGCGTGAGCGGAGGGGACCGTGACTTAAGATTCCAGACTGGGAAATACAAGGTGGCTGGTAACTTAAACTGCACTGAAACGGAGAAAGGCCCGTAGCTGACACTAGTAACGAATTGTGAGCTCCACCATAGAGAGTTGTTGACTCCAGGAAGAAGGATTCTTGGAGACCAAACATTGCGACGTCCTCTCTAAATCTTGGTTGGCTCGCTCCGATTGTCTGTTACTTTGGGGATGATAACCCGAAGACAAGCTAACTGACGCTCCTAGCAATTTACAAAACTCTTTCCAAAATGTGGATATAAATTAAGATCCCCTGTCAGAAACCATGTCTACCGGGAGGCCATGAAGCCGAAAGACGTGATCTAGGACAGTAACCGCTGTCTCCTTGGCTCTCGGTAATTTGGGCAAGGGAATGAAATGTGCCGCCTTCGAGAACCGGTCCGCTACGGTCAAACCGACCGTCATGCCATTAGAGGGCAGGAGGGCGGTAACAAAATCTATTGCAATGTGGGACCAGGGTCTCGAAGGGACAGACAACGTAGGAGCCCATCAGGAGGTCGGTTAGATGACTTACCACTGGCACAACCTGAGCCTTCCAGCCAGCGACACTACTCCTCTAAAGCTAATTTGATGGCCAACAACTCTCTGTTACCAATGTCATAATTGCGTTCAGCAGGAGATAAACGATGGGAAAAAAACACGCAAGGATGTATCTTTTTCAGAGACAGCATGTTGGGACAACACTGCTCCTACCCCCACCTCTGACGCGTCGACCTCCACCACGAACTGCCATGTGGGATCAGGGGCCACAAGGATGGGAGCCGAAACAAAGCGGCTTTTGAAGTTAGTGAACGCAGTCTCAGCTGGGTCCAACCACTTGAACAGAGTACTGGGAGAGGTCAAGGCTGTCAGAGGTGAGGCTAGTTGGCTGAAATTGCGAATGAAATGCGGATAGAAATTGGCGAACCCCAGAAACCGCTGTAGGGCCTTACGGGAATCTGAGATGGCCAATCTATCACAGCCTTAACTTTGTCAGGGTCCATACGTATTCCCTCGGATGAGACGATATACCCTAGGAAGAGAACAGAATGTGCATGGAGTACGCATTTCTCCGCCTTGACAAAAAGCCTATTCTCAAGTAACCTCTGGAGCACTCGTGTGACGTGTTGAAAGTGTTCCTGGAGAGATGAAGAAAAAAATAATTATGTCATCCAGGTAAACATATATAATCTGGTCTACCATATCTCTCAACATGTCATTAACGAGTGCTTGGAAAACCCCTGGCGAGTTGGAGAGCCCGAAAGGAATCACCAAGTATTCAAAGTGCCCTCTGGGGGTATTAAAAGTGGTTTTCCATTCATCCCCTTTCCTGATGCGGACCAAATGATAAGCATTACGTAAATCCAATTTTGTGAATACGGAGGCTCCCTGTAACCTCTCGAAAGCTGAAGACATGAGTGGTAACGGATAAGTGTTCTTTATCGTAATGTTGTTCAGCTCTCGGTAATCAATACAAGGTCACAGAGAACCATCCTTCTTACCCACATAAAAGAATCCTGCCCCCGCTGGAGAAGAGGAAGGACGGATGAACCCAGATGCTAAGGAATCAGAAATGTATTTCTCCATGGTCTCCCTCTCAGGAATAGAAAGAGAGTATAACTTGCATTTAGGCTGAGACTTACTTGGCACTAAATCTATGGCACAGTCGTAGGGACGATGCAGAGGAAGAGAAGCAGCACGGGACTTACTGAACACCTCCTTCAGGTTCAGATACTCTGCGGACACATTTGGCAATACCATGTTCTCCTTCTGAAAGACAGAAACAGGGACAACAGGACAAGCAGAAACCAGACAAGACTCATGACAACTTTCACTCCACAATGTGACTGTGTTGGAACCCCACTCCACTAGGGGTGACCTAACACAATGGGAGCTACAGGGGAGTCCATGAGGAAAAAGGATATGGTTTCACAATGATTGCCAGAGGTGAGCAGAGTGATGGGTTGTGTGTAGTGTGTGACGTGAGGCAGTTCCTGGCCGTTGAGTGCGGTGACATGGATGGGAAGAGGCACAGGCAGGACAGGAATGTTCAGGTGATGTGCAAGGAGTGAATCGATGAAATTATCTTTGGCTCCGGAGTCCAGAAGGGCGTGACAGTCATGAGTGTGATTCTCCCACTGCAGTTTCACCGGAAGGAGAGTCGATGATGTTGTTGGGGACTTCCCAGCGGAGATCCCACCCGATAGTAGCCTCAAGTTTACTACTGGGCTGGCTCTTTTACCGGGCAGGAGAAGATGGTATGTCCTGAGCATCCATAGTACAGACATAGTCCTTGGGACCTCCGCCGTTCTCTCTCCCTCCGGGACAGCTGAGCTCTACCCACCTGCATGGGTTTGTGGTCGTTGACGGGACCGACTGTGTTCTCTCGACTCGAGCGCCCCCTGACCGGAGAGATGGTATGCCGCGTAGGACTGGTCTGACAACCCAGGCGATTAATCCGTGCATCAACTCGTAAGGCTAAGTTGATAAGACCATTGAGTGTGGGGGGCAGCTCGAGGATGTAGATCTCCTTTTGAACACAGTCGGACATCCCATGCAGGAATCTATCCCACTGTGCTGCCTCGTTCCACTGGCACGCGGCCGCCAGGGTGCGGAATTGAATGGAGTAATCTGCGACCGAAGATGTTCCCTGATGAAGGTCTGAGAGCTGATGAGCGGCTTCCCTGCCGGCCGCGGCTCGATCGAATACCCCCTCATTTCCTCCGAGAGTGTGTGGAACGAGGCGCAACACGGATGTTGATTCTCCCACACCGCCGTCCCCCATAGGGCGGCCTTGCCCGACAGTAAATTAAGCGTGAACGTCACCTTTGATTCCTTGGTGGCGAAGGTGCGGGGCTGCAAGGCAAAGTGCATGGAACAAATATTTATAAAAGTTCTGCAGAAAGCTGGCGCACCGGAAGTCGCGGCTCTGGCCGGAAGTGATCCTGGGGGGTCTCCCGGGGGACGGGCGGCGCAGGCAGTGCGATGGGCGCAGTGGGAGAAGTGAGCTGATGGATCTGCTGGGTGAGCTCAGACAAGTCGTGAAGCTTTGTGAAAGTGCGGAGAGTGGATGAGGTTCCGGGGGAAGACACGTACATCCAACGCAAACAACACAGAAGCAAGAGACAGAGGGTCAGACATTAAACAACTTTCTCACAAACACAAAACGTGAGACAAGCCAATATAAAGGGAGTGTCAAATGAGTGACAGCTGCTGCTGATGACAATTAACGGAGATCCCCACAAACTAATCAGTGCAGACGCGAAACACACAGACTTCACCACAAAGTGCACAACCCAGAGTTCACAGTTTACCAACCATGACGCGCGCTCTCTCCCTGGCTCCGCCAAACAGTTTGGATCAGACTCAGAGTAATCAATGCGAGAGAGAATAGAGTCTACTGTGGAAGCTATGGGCATAGGTTTGGTCTCAGCTTTGGTGGGGATACCCCCATAACCCCCCCACCCCCAAATTATTTTGTTGTAAGATACCAGTGATTTAATGGTGATTTAGTATAACTGTATAATCTCAAAAATGCACTCTCAAATAATAAAAATCTGAGACTGTGTAATGCTGAACAACCAAACGTTTTATTAAGATAAATTATTACGTACATTAGTATTTACACTAACAAAAAATACTCTGCCACAAGGAAACAAATCTAAATAAATAAATATAATAACCTTTTTCTATTATAAACACTATTTACCCTCCAGTACACTCACGTTTATGTTGACAGCAATATTCTAAGTTAAGGTAACTTACAGGCTAATTGACATTCAGTTACTTGCTAACATAGCATTCTATCATCCTGGGTAATACTATCACCAGTTAATACTATTTTCCACAGAATATGCATTTGAAAGCCTGGTCAGTCACTACTGCTAGTTTTTTTTTTTGTGGCTAGCTAATTATTTTGCCTACTTACACTCTGACTCTGCTTTATGAAAAAGCTTCTTATGTCCCCTTTCTTCTTCTTGGGTGGCATCTACAAAGTACAAAAAGGGGCAAAAAAAATCCGGAATATTAAAATGTTTTTACTCTGGCCTTTGTATGTGGCAGAGAGACAGCCCTTGTAACTTACCGTCGGCGTTGTCAACATGCGCGCGCACACAAACCACCCACTCGCTGCTAGTGCACTGCAAGCACAAAAGTAGTCAGATACCCCGCCGCCAATCAAATTACGGCGTTTCTTGTACTGTCGTCGTCCTGGCTGTTAGAATCGATCCAAATAGCAGTGCAAAGATCCAAATAGCAGTTCAAAGGAGCTTGCTAAATATTGGTGGGGACAAATTTGTCATCTCAAAATATTGATAGGGACTAGTACCTAGCGTCCCCCCCTAAACCTACGCCCATGGTGGAAGCACACATGTGAAGCAGAGAAGCAAAACAAGCCTACTGTTTAGGGTTTCAAGTGCAGGTCAATTTCATCTGTAAAGATGCTATTGTAGTTTTGTCTTTGTTTACTTAATCAAGCAGCAGCAGCCCATTGCTCATCAGTCATCACTCAAAATACTGTATAAAGGAGATCATTATTATCTATTGTAATGTTACAATAGTAGTTAAGCAGAAACATAATCATATTTTATAATAGGTTTAACGGGAGCTAGGGCAGACAACCACAAAACCCTTAAGAAAATTTACATGATTTTACTATAAATCCAAAGACAATGGTTACTATTGTAACCATGGTAACCACAAACCAGGTGCAAGCGTGGTCAGCCCCGCATTCGACCACGAGCCCATGCAGGTGGGGAGAGCTCGGCTTTCCCGGGAGGAGAGGGAGAGGCGGAGATCCCAGGGACTTTGCCCCTACTGTGCCCCACTTCATCCACTCCTGTCCTTTAAAAGAGCAGGCCCGGTAGTAAGTATGGGGCTACTATCGGGTGGGATCTCCGCCGAGAGGACCGGATCACCATCATCGACCCTCCTCCCGGTAAGACTGAGATGGCGAACGTCGACCCACTGCACCAACGCACTTCAGGATTCAGGAGTGGAGGGTAATTTCATGGACTTCAAACTGGCTGTTAAACTTCAAATCCCCATCACTCCTCTCTCGCACCAGATCACCATCAACGCACTCAATGGTCAAGAACTTCCCCGGATTACACATTCAACTGAAAGTATCACCCTCATCACCTCTGGCAATCACACAGAAAACCTTTCATTTCTACTTATGGACTCACCACTTGCACCAGTGGTTTTTGGACACCCGTGGCTTTCCAAACACAACCCCCGGGTCGACTGGTGCACTAACACTATTTTCACATGGAGTAACCACTGTCATGAATCCTGTTTATTGTCTGCCTGTCCCTCTGTGTCTGGTTCTGTGTTTTAGAGTAAGGCAGCGGATTTGTCTAACGTGCCCACTGAGTACCTCAACCTGAAGGAGGCGTTCAGTAAGTCCTGTGCTGCTTCTCTCCCTCCGCATCGTTCCTATGACTGTGCGATAGATCTACTGCCAGGTAAGACTCCGCCTAAGGGCAAACTTTACTCTTTTTCTGTTCCCGAGAGGGAGGCCATGGAGAAATATATTTCTGATTCTCTGGCCTCTGGGTTCATCCAGCCTTCCTCTTCTCCTGCGGGGGTGGGGTTCTTTTTCATTGGAAAGAAGGATGGTTCTCTGCGACTCTGCATTGACTACCGAGAGCTGAACAACATCATGGTAAAGAATTCTTATCCTTTGCCGTTGATGTCTTCAGCTTTCGAGAGGTTACAGGGAGCATCCATTTTCACGAAACTGGACTTACACAATGCATATCATTTGTTTCGCATCAGGAAGGGGGATGAATGGAAAACTGCTTTTAATACCCACAGAGGGCACTTTGAATATTTGGTTATGCCCTTCGGGCTTTCCAACAGCCCAGCGGTTTTCCAGGCACTCGTGAATGACGTGTTGAGAGACATGGTAGATCAATTTCACATATGTTTACCTGTATGATATATTGATTTTTTCTTCATCTCTCCAGGAACACGTTCAACATGGCAAACGAGTGCTCCAGAGACTGTTAGAGAATGAGCTTTTTGTCAAGGCAGAGATCCATCCGAATGCCCGGTCACTCCCAAGTGTATTTTATCTGAGAAAGTTGTCATCTCCACTCTGGTATGGGAGGTCGAATCGAAGGTCAAGACAGCCTTAGAAGGTGTAATGCGTCCGTGAGTTGTTTGTTTGTGCCGGAGGGGTTATGGTCCGACATTATTTGATGGGGTCATTGCTCCAACGTGGCTTGTCATCCAGGAGTGACTCGCACTAGTTTTCTAGGTAAGCAACGATTCTGGTGGCCATTAATGGCTTGCGACATTCACAATTTTGTTTTGGCTTGCTCAGTCTGTGCCACTGGTAAGACATCTAACCAACCCCCCAGACGGGCTACTTCAACTGCTGCCTGTCCCTTTGAGACCCTGGTCCCATATCGCTCTAAATTTTGTCACCGCCCTCCCGCCCTCCAATGGCATGACAGTTGTTTTAACCGTAGTGGACCGGTTCTCGAAGGTGGCACATTTCATCCCCTTGCCCAAATTACCTTCAGCCAAAGAGATAGCGGTCACAGTCATAGATCACGTCTTTCGGTTACATGGCCTCCCGATGGACGTGGTCTCTGACAGGGGTTCCCAATTCATATCCAAATTTTGGCAAGAATTTTGTAAGCTACTGAAGGCTACTGGATTTTTCCAAGTCTGGAATCCGAAGTCGCGGTCCCTTCTGCTCACGCATTCGTCTAGAGGTGCCGCCGTACTTGGACTACAGCCCGTGAGACTCTACTCCAAGCAGGGGGGCGCATGAAGGCCAAGGCCGATCGCCACCAGTCAAAGCCTCCCGTTTACGTCGTGGGTCAAAAAGTGTGGCCTTCTACCAAGAATATTCCTCTCCGCTCCGTGTCTAACAAGTTAGTTCCCAAATTCATTGGCCCGTTTCCTGTCACCAAGATTATTAGTCCGGTGACAGTCCAACTCAAACTCCCTCCTGCGTAAAGGAGAATGCACCCCGCCTTCCATGTGTCTAAAATCAAGCCCGTGTTTTATTCTCACATTAATCCGCATGCCCCAGATTTCAGTACTTGGTGGACTGGGAGGGTTACGGTCCGGAGGAGAGACGTTGGGTACCTGCTAGAGACATTCTGGATCACTCCCTTATCGATGATTACAATCGACAGGTAAGGTTGTCTGTGAACGCCAGGAGGCGTTCCTAGGGGGAGGGGTACTGTCACTGTTCATGAATCGGCTGTCTCACACTGATGTGTCTGCGTGAGTGTAATTGTGTGGGTGTGGTTACTCATTGTGTTGATTAGTGTCACCAGCTGTCGTTAATTCCAGTTCCTTTATATGCTCAGTAATTTCCCTCTCATGTTGTCAGATCTTTGTGGTTGTTCCTTGGTGTGTGTCCTGTTCTCGTGCCTCGTCAGCTCAGTTTTTTGTCTGGATTTTGTCAGTTCTTCGTGTCGTCTGGATGTTCCACGGGTCCTAGGTTTTCTCTACACGCTCTTCACCGCACCACCACAGCATCACCATCTCGTCCCTGCTTTGACTGCCACCTGAGTGTTTGTCCCCGACCTGTGTCTTTGCTTCTGACTTTAATTTATTTAACTGTGTTTACCTGCATCTTGCATCCCCCTGTTATTTCAGAACACTACAGTAACGAACGCAACTTTAACATGCATCAGATCGATTGTTATGACATGCTCACTGACATGCTTGCGCATGTGCCATCCAAAATTTTCTTCTAAAATGATTATTTTCTCATGCTCCTCATGCTCTTATATGTTCAGTTAGTTTACTGTAATTGTAAAGAAAATAAACTATTAATTGCCATTAAAGTGAAATGACTGAACTTACACATGGGAGCCTGATAAAAATATAAATTTTAGAAAATTTCAAACAACACTTATAGAGGCTTTTGCTTCTGAACTCTTCATATGAAGAAGTAATCAATTTACACTATTTGAAAATAATATTTTATTTTTAAATGTGCACATTCACTTTTATTCGTAGGCTATGTCTATAGTCGAAAATTTAATCTCTTGCCACATTAATTTATTATTTAGGCTACATGAATCATGATCGCATATTTTCAATTCAAAACAGCAAAATTTCATTAAAAAGTTGAGTAGTTTGCGTCACTAAATAATCTATTACTGTCGGTTGTTGAATATTTCTATCATAAATTTTTTTCTAATACAGTACTACTTACATCTTTCCACAAACTCTAGTTGCATTGTGACAGTGACAGTAAGACCTGCATTCTTTGATTTGATTGGCCATCTCAATCATTTTGACACCGATGAGCACTGTTGGACCAGCATTAAAGGGTTAGTTCACCCAAAAATGAAAATTGTCATTAATAACTCACCCTTATGCTGTTCCAAACATGTAAGACCTCCTTTTATCTTCGGAACACAGTTTAAGATATTTTAGATTTAGTCCGAGGGCTCTCAGTCACTCCATTGAAGCTGTGTGTACGGTATACTGTCCATGTCCAGAAAGGTAAGAAAAACATCATCAAAGTAGTCCATGTGACATCAGAGGGTCCGTTGGAATTTTTTGAAGCATCGAAAATAAATTTTGGTCCAAAAATAGCAAAAACGACGACTTTATTCAGCATTGTCTTCTCTTCCGTGTCTGTTGTGAGAGAGAGTTCAAATCAAAGCAGTCTGGATATCCGGTTCGCGAATGAATCATTCAGTTCACCAAATCGAACTGAATCGTTTTAAACGGTTCGCATCTCTAATATGCATTAATCCACTAATGACTTAAGATGTTAAATTTTCTAATGTGGCTGACACTCCCTCTGAGTTCAAACAAACCAATATCCCGGAGTAAAGCATGCACTCAAACAGTACACTGACTGTACACACAGACACGGAAGAGAAGACAATGCTGAATAAAGTCGTCGTTTTTGCTATTTTTGGACCAAAATGTATTTTTGATGCTTCAAAAATTCCAACGGACCCTCTGATGTCACATGGACTACTTTGATGATGTTTTTCTTACCTTTCTGGACATGGACAGTATACCGTAAACACAGCTTCAATGGAGGGACTGAGAGCTCTCAGACTAAATCTAAAATATCTTAAACTGTGTTCCGAAGATAAAAGGAGGTCTTACATGTTTGGAACAGCATAAGGGTGAGTTATTAATGACATAATTTTCATTTTTAGTTGAACTAACCCTTTAAGCCCTATCCCTAATTCTCAGGCCCTAGACCGGCCTGTGACCGACAACTTATCAGAATTACGGGCCCAAGCCTATCTTTTTTCCCCATCTCCCAAAACAGCTTATTAAAATAGTTACGTTTTGTACGTAATTTTTTATCTGGTATTGTCCCATCTTTTGACAGTTTTTTAATTTGGGGCGATTTTAATATACATGTGTGCTGTCCTTCAAAGCCCCTGGTCAAAGAATTTTTTAATTCAAATTCATCAGAGTCGTTTGATTTTTTTTAAATGTGTTTGCAATGTGTTTCGGGTCCAACTCATGAACATGGTCATACGCTTAACCTAGTATTATCTTTGGGATTTTCTATTGATAGCGTGAAGATTGTTGATCAATTTTTTTTGACCATAAGACTGTTATTTTAAATTCTAACTTTCGTTGTGTTGCGCCGGGTAATACTGTTTCTGCCTCGATTTCGTCTCGCATACTTAATCCATGTACAGCTAGTAGTTTTTCAGCTGTTTTAATGTCTCTCCTTTATTTTCATTGATCGAGTCACACTCTCCTTGTATGGGTTTAGAAGAGTTGGTCGATCAGTTTAACTCTTCTTGCTTCGAGATTTAGATGTTGCGACTCCTTTCAAAGTCAGGGGAAGAAAAGTCAAATCGCAGCCCTGGTTGAACAGTACTACCCGTGCTCTTAGGCAGGAGTGTAGGAGGGCTGAATGCAAATGGGTTAAAGGTAAATTACAAGACTCTTATGAGATTTTGAAGAACCGTTTGAATGAGTATCAAATAGCTGTTAAATTGGCTAGATCAAATTATTTCTCTGTCATCATCTCCAGAAACTGTAATAATTCTAGAGTACTTTTCTCTACTGTAAATGCTTTTCTTCATCCTACTGCTACTCCTGCATTCACTCCTTCTGCTGACATGTGTGAAGAGTTTTTAAACTTTTATATTGGTAAGGTTGATATAATTAGATCTCTAATTTCATCTGTTGGCAATGATTTTATTGTTTCTGTTGCCCCTCAGAACCAACTGACCAGTTTCATGCCTGTTTCTTTGCAGGAGCTTAAGGATATAACTGCTAATATGAAGTCCACCAGGTCTCCTGGTGATGTGCTCCCTTCTTCTCTGTTTAAGCAGGTACTTGATTCAATTGGCCCAAGTATTCTGTCTATTATACATTTTAGTTTGTCATCTAGTGTTGAACCGGTTAGTTTTAAGCACACAGCCCCTTTTAAAAACCCCCAGCTTAGACCCATTTGACATGAGTAGTTTTCGTCCAATTTCAAAATTGCCTTTTATTTCAAAGATACTAGGAAAAATTTTGCACGCACAGCTTAATGACTTTTTAATTAGGAATAACATCTGATATCCTACGAGGTGTTGATTCTGGAAACCGTGTTGTCTTGCTGTTGTTAGATCTTACAGCCGCATTTGATACAGTTGATCATAACATTCTCATTGATTGTCTTAGGGATCAGGTTGGTATTCAGGGCTTAGCCCTGAAATGGTTCTCTTCCTATTTGAAGGATAGGACTCTTTCAGTCAGCTTAGGGGATTATTTTTTTTCCATTGCCCCCTTGTGTGTGGGGTTCCACAGGGCTCAATACTGGGACCAATTTTATTTTCCCTTTATATGCTCCCTCTAGGTTCTATTTTTGAGAAATTTGGGATTCAGTATCATCTTTATGCAGATGATTCTCAAATTTATGTACCACTGAAACATGGGCATAAAGGTGTCATTCAGTCTCTTCATGCATGTTTGGCAGAAGTTAAAGGGTTAGTTCGCCCAAAAATGAAAATTATGTCATTAATAACTCACCCTTATGCTGTTCCAAACATGTAAGACCTCCTTTTATCTTCGGAACACAGTTTAAGTTATTTTAGATTTAGTCCAAGAGCTCTCAGTCCCTCCATTGAAGCTGTGTGTACGGTACACTGTCCATGTCCAGAAAGGTAAGAAAAACATCATCAAAGTAGTCCATGTTACATCAGAGGGTCAGTTAGAATTTTTTGAAGCATTGAAAATACATTTTGGTCCAAAAATAGCAAAAACTACGACTTTATAGGTTCAGACAAAAAGTTTATCAGCACTAATCTATGTTTAAATATTTATGATATCTTGTGTATTTTTATTTATTTATTTTACATTTTCTTCCCTTTTATTTTTCATTATTTAGTTTATAAATTAATTTAGGCAAAAAATAAGAAGAAAAAAAATAGAAAAAAAAGTACTAAAGAGAAGTACAATCAAAACCTTATAAATCACACTGCACTTGAATAAAGTTGAAGGTGCAATTTGCCGGTTGTCCTGCAACTGACCTCATAACTGTTTTCTTAAGATGCACAACGATGGTTTTCAAGGGCTACTTAAGTAACGATGCTTTTGGGAAAGAGACCGTTATACTAAAATCTAAAATTTTTATGATCTTAGGCTTATGATGCTTTGGAGAAATGCAGGCCAGTTCTTGAATTTCATGTGCCTTGATTTTTATGCAAATTTCACACATGAATGCACATATTTACCCATGTCAAAGTTTCTTTTGTTATTGCCTGCACATTCACAGATGTTCAAACAGATGCAGATGATCCTGCTAGATTTAAAATTCGCTTCCTGGAATTGCTTCATCTTAGCTTCACTCCTTCCACCTATTTCCAGTCCTGCATGTGTTGTTGTATTTTTGGCATTTTAAACACGCACCATTTAAAAAAAAAAAATCCTAGAACTGCGTTTTTAGCATATCTGAAGGTCAGTTAGCTGTTTCAGAAATGTGCATTTCAAAGTTTCAAAGTCATTCCCAGGAGACAGCAACATTTATACTCTCTCTCTCTAAAGCGTGTTTATTTTTTACCTGAATATCAACTGATTTACGTCATTATTTATCAACTTTAGAGAAATAGAGAAAACACAACAATGTTTTTGGACAACAAATATTGTAATCCCAATTTATTTGCAAAGAGCTGATATGAAAAGAAAAAGAAAAAAGGAAAAAATAGAAAACGCTCTTCTCCTTACAGCACTTGACTTTTGCATGATTGCATGTCAGTGTGATTTTATGAATTCCTTGAAGCCCAAAGACATGGAGAATATTTGGGTTACTGGACTTTTGACTTGAAAATGTCAAACACCAATGTAACAACTGTGACAACCTCTTTATGTAAAAATTTGCTATCATTTCTTCTACATGTACTATGTGATATATCAAAAGATTAAGTGGAACTGATGCATATACCAGCACTGTATGGCACTCAATCGTGACACAAACAATGTTGGACTATGTTTAATGTACTTCATGTTAGGTACAATAGCAGCTCCTGGGAAATTGCTTGTCATTATTGGAACATGGTAAAGGTCCATTGCCAGCAATCAAAGGCACTTATGGCTCGTTTCCACTGAGAGGACTCGTATGATTGATCGAAGAACCCATCAAGACTATGAATGCAAATGCAAACATTATGTCTTTAACTACATGCTTTAAAACACATTTAAAATGATCAGTGATATTTCACAGACATATAGAAGACATGGTCAACAAAAGCTGTTAACTGTGTGTCTGTTTCTTTTGACTACATCTACATGTCTTTTATAGGTAATTTCCGGGTTATTGAAGATTGTTTTGTTGAAAATTCTCATAGACTTTATATTAGCAGGATTAAGTTTCCTCATGACTTCATGTTGAGAGGAAATGAATCACAGCATGAATTCATAAAAAGCTTAATTGCACTCATACTTCTGTAGTCATAAAAAAAATGGCCACAATGGTGAACTGAGATTAAAATAGGATCCAGTGACGTGTATTCTGGCATTGGCTGGTATGATTGCACATCATTCATGGCGGAGCATTCTGACAAACGGCAGCTAAGACAATGTGCAGATGGTTTAACCATAGCACTTTCACAGCTTGCAACAAAACAAAGATGATTCAGAAATATTCACACCCTCATCCAAGCCATCAAGTTCTGCTGTGTGTAACCTTTTTACTAGCAGCCCAAATTATTTCGACTCAGCACAATATGGTTCTGTCAGATCAATCTGTTCTGTCCACAGAACCTCTGAAAATGCTGATATATTCTTCTCACGATGCTTGGTGTTCTTTTTCCTTTCTCTTTTTTAGGACTGATCACCCGGAAATCCCTTACATGTTTGTGTCTTTTTTTGCCCCACTTTTGCATAAAAATGTACCACTCAGGAAGTGACATCAGTTCAAATCTTTCCATGGAAGGAAATATTTCAAGCATTTATCAAGCTTTTCAAATTCCAGCATTAACAGCATTAGTCAAGATCCAACATTCAGGGGTTATTGTAATAAAATGATCAATTCAACTGTCATATTTGTTTACATATTGAAATTAATGGTATTTAATTGAATACATTGGTTTTGGAAAAACACACTTTTGATGACACTGATATAGTTGACACTGGGATGCATTAGCATGCTAATGTGCTGTTGCTAGCTAGAAGTTAAAGGGTTAGTTCACCCAATAATCTAAATTATGTAATTAATAACTCACCCTCATGTCGTTCCAAACCCGTAAGACCTCCTTTCATCTTCTGAACACAGTTTAAAATATTTTAGAGCTCTCAATCCCTCCATTGAAGCTGTGTGTACAGTATACTGTCCATGTCCAGAAAGGTAAGAAAAACATCATCAAAGTAGTCCATGTGACATCAGAGGGTCAGTTAGAATATTTTGAAGTATCAAATACATTTTGGTCCAAAATAGCAAAAACTATGACTTTATTCAGCATTGTCTTTTCTTCCGTGTCTGTTATGAGAGAGTTCAAAACAAAGAAGTTTGTCATATCTGGTTTGTGAACGAATCATTCAATGTAACCGGATCTTTTTGAACCAGTTCACCAAATCGAACCGAATCATTTGAAATACGCATTTATCCACAAATGACTTAAGCTGTTAACTTTTTTAATGTGGCTGACACTCCCTCTAATTTCAAACAAACCAATATCCCGGAGTAATTCATTTACTCAAACAGTACACTGACTGAACTGCTGTGAAGATGAACACCGAGCCGAGCCAGATAACGAACAAAAGACTGACTTGTTCTCGACAATAATTGTTTAAATTGCATATATACATGATTTTGGCTGTACATTTGGCCAAACTCATCAATGTTAATACCCTATTCATGCAAAGTGGCAAAGTGAAAAATGTGCTCTTCTTTCCTCCCGTCTTCATCTGCTCTGTCTGCCATTCATGAACTGTAGAATATTGGGCAAACTTGAGAATGAAGTGTGTGAAAGGAACACAATATTCATCACAGAGCTTCACAATGAGGATTCTGTTTGAAAGAATAAGTAAGTTAAATATTGCTTTTTTAGTATCTGGTTCCAGCAATGTTCAGAATTTTTCCCATCATCTTGAGAATTCAATTAGATAAATGAACACTTGTGAATACAACAAACGTCCTCTATATATTAATGCGCCCAGTGACATTGTTGCTTGGCAACCATAAACTATAATCACATGGCGGCTGTGCAATAAAGAGATTATTACCACAGGTGGAACACACCTGTATTATTCCTAATAATAAGGTGTTATAGATATTATTTTTATGTACACTTAACCCAAAATTATGTCATCATTTACTTGCCTTCAAGTTGTACATCATGTTGTTGAGTTTGTACTCCTCCAGTGCAACATTTGCATGGTCAAATTGGGCTCATCCAAGCACACGCTGCCAGTTTGATTGATGTCAAACCACACAAACATGCTCTGATGTGCCATACTTAAATGTATACAAGTGCAAATGAGATTTGAGAACTAAAAAACATTGGAAACATAGGACAAAAAACATTGAGTCAGTTCCTCACGTAAACTTTGGCCATACAGACTAATTTAAGAGGCTTTTAGCCATTTTTGAGTTTTATCAGCTTTCATCCCTATATGCTATTTTCCATGCTATATGCAAAACAGCGCCACCTAGTGGTGATCATCTTTTTTTAAATGCTTATAACTTTGGGTGTGGTCGACTTATTTTCTCGAGACTCATCAAATTAGACTCCTGAAACCTTAAAGAGTCCTACGATACCAAACATGCTAGGTTTTGCCTTACGGTTTGTGTAGCATTGTGATTTAGTGCTTAAAAAACATTTGGCTATATCTTCTTATTAACTCACTGTCATCCATTGTCTGCAACACATTTCTTCAGCCTCTTCGTCTCTCTGCCATTTTCTCCTCTGCTAAAGAAACTCTTAAGCCTCTTAAAAGCCCTCGTCTGTGCTCCTAACAAGTTTGAACTTAAGACCTTAAGACCTCTTTTAAGGGTTAAGATGCTTTCTGAATTACTCTTTTCTTTACTAGGATGTTTTCTTTAATTTTAAGAGTAAACGCCCAGGGCCGGTATTCATAAAGAATCTTAATGCAAAAAGTAGCTTCTAAAGACAAAATTCTAAGAAAATTCTTAGAAATGTGGGTGTTTACTCTTTCTTTACTGTTTTTTTCACACCACTCAGCGGCAGTATACTTGGTCTCATGTTAAAGATAATTTTTTTGTCTTTGGCTAGGCTTGATAGAGTTTACTGTTTCAAAAATCAGAGTAATGTACTTAAATGTAATTTATTAATAAGATTTATAGGAGCGCGTCAGATGCTTAGCCTAACCAACACAGGTGGACCATAATCAAGTAATCAATCTCATAGTATAAATATCGCTGACTTACCTCTATCCATTGACGGTTTATCAGCATCCCTCCTCCACCCCATCTCCTCACTTCGAGTTCACTTTATAAATAGATGGGAAAGGGGGAGTACTCTAGGTTCGGGCCATTCCCGAGCTCGGAGCCCTTCCCCGGACAGCACGCCATACGCATACCATACCTCAGCTAATTATATGTAAGTGTGAACTAGTGAAAGGGTGTTCAATACACCCAGTTGGTATTTCAGATCATTGCCTCGTACAAGTTGCTATCTTTGTTAAGGATGTGAAATGTGAGGATGTTAAGGATGTTGAAATGTAAGTGCCTATTGGCATTTTAATGTATCTTTGCTTTCTGATCATGCCTTTAAAGATGCTTTTAAGTATTTCTGGAGTGGTTGCACAAAATAAAAATCTGAGTACACTTCATTACAACGGTGGTGGGACATAGTGAAGGTCAATATAAACAGCTATGCCTACAGTATACTCTCAATGTCACAAAGGACATTACTAGATCCATGGAAGCTTTGGAGAGTGAAATAAAGAAGCTGCAAGATTTGGCAGACTCAAAAAGAGAATGAGAACATTTTAAAGCTCTAAAAAGGAAAAGTCAGCTCTATCTAACCTGTTGGGTTTATCTGTTCAAGGTGCTCAGATTCGCTCACGTCATCAAAATATTGCCAAAATAGATGCACCTTCTCATATTTTTTTTTTTTTTTTTTTGGCTTTGAACGAACAAAAGGTGACTTATGTACTTTCTGCGGTCGGCCAGTACTTTACAATTTCTGCAGGAGTCTGTGGACATCAGTAAATCTGTAGTTGATTTTTATGAGAAGCTCTTTAAGAGTGAGTTCCAAGAGAGACCAGAGGTGGCGCAGTCTTTCTTTGAGGGCTTACCTAAGGTTTCCGAAAGAGGCCAACATGGAGTTGGATGCAACGATCTCCGCTGATTAATTATATTCTGCGTTGCAGAGTCTAGAAAGTGGTAAATCTCCGGGCATTGATGGCCTTCCTTTGGACTTTTATAAAGCTTTCTGACCTGTGATTGGAAAATATTTGTTGCTTGTTCTCAGAGTCATTTTAAGAAAAGGACATTTACCTTTTAGTTGCAGAAGAGCAGTCCTCACTCTTCTCCCCAAAAAAGGGGATTTACAAGAGATAAAGAACTGGAGGCCGGTTGCTCTGCTTTGCACTGATTACAAACTTTTTTCAAAGGTGTTGGCAATGAGACTGAAAAATGTTATGCAGCATGTTATTCATGGTGACCAGGCAAATTGCATACCCAATAGGTTGATATCTGACAATGTTATTTTAATTTGTGACGTTTTGGACCTCTCCAATTCATTGGGTTGCGAAATTTGCCTGATTTCAATTGACCAAGAAAAGGCTTTTGACAGAGTCAAACACCAGTATTATGTGACAAACGTTAGATGTGTTTGGGTTCAGCTCTGGCTTAATAAACATGATTCGAGGCTTGTATATTGACATTGAGAGCATTGTAAAGATCAACGGTGGTTTAAGTGCTCCTTTTAAAGTTCATAGAGGGGTCAGACAAGGATGTTCTTTATCTGGCATGCTGTACTCTTTGGCCATAGAGCCTCTTTTTTTTTTTTTTTTTTTTTTCATTTATTCCAGGCAATGGCACAAAAAGTACAAGGTAGACAAATATAGTTAAATCATATAGTGCAAGGAAAACAAAAAACAAAACAAAAAACAAAATATACAGTATTCAAATATGACGATCGAATTCTGCCTGAAAGGGAGTGGGAAGAAGACAACTTATTTAATCCCACCCCAGTTCCACATTTAGTGATTAATAATTGAGCTTCATTATTATTTTGCTCATAGATTATTTACAAATATATCATGGTGGCGTTACCACAAGTAACAAGTAATTATTATAATAACAGTTTATACCAACAATGTAATAGGAATAAGCAATGCCAACAATGGTAATGGACAATATACCAACGATGGTAATGGACAATATACCAATGATGGTAATGGACAATATACCAAAACACTGAGCACACGTTAACGCTATGGGACAGAGTACAACATAAATTTAACTACAATATAAAATAAATAAACCATGGCAACAATTGTAATGGACAATATACCAACGATGGTAATGGACAATATACCAACCATGGTAAGGAAACACTGAGCAGATGTTCACACTATGAGACAGAATACAACAGCACTTTAAATTAAAGACCTTCATCTCTGTATTTTAACCAGACCCAATGTTTATATAACAGTTTAAATTGATAAATAGTCCGGCATTGCTTTTGTTGCAAGTCCAGTTTGTTCCAGAGTTTCACTCCACATAAAGACACACAATAATATTTACGAGTGGTTTGGGCTCTCGGTAATGAAAAATGTCCAAAACCTCTCAAGTTATGAGCTCGCACTGGAGTTGTAAAAAAACGTTGTAAGTTAGGCGGTAATAATTTGTTAAATGCTTTATATAAGAATATTGATGTATTATATTTTACAAGATCATCAAATTTTAGCAACTTTGACTGCGTAAACAGATTATGAGTATGTTCTAGAAAACCAACCTTGTGAATGATCCTCACAGCTCTTTTCTGTAATATAATCAGAGGATTTATTGTGTTCTGATAAGTATTCCCCCACACTTCAACACAAAACGTAAGGTAAGGTAGTACCAGGGTGCAGTATAAAATACGGAGTGCATTTTCATCAAGGTATAGTTTTGCTTTATTTATAATTGAGAGGCTTTTTGAGATTTTTGTTTTTATGTATCTGACATGGGGTTTCCATGACAATTTACTATCAATTATTACTCCCAAAAATGTAATCTCTTCTGCATAAGGTAAGAACATCTCTTGTTGGTGTAAACCTTCCTGCATGTGAAACCTTTTTTAAATGATCTGCTAATGCCAATGATGTTGTTGTCATTGTCAAAAAACAAGAAGATATTGACACCCTTGTAGAAAATATGTATAGGTTTGGCCGTGGCCGTAGGTTTAGGGGGGGGATGCTAGGTACTAGTCCTTATCAATATTTTGAGATGACAAATTTGTCCCCACCAATATTTAGCAAGCTCCTTTGAACTTTTTTTGGATCTTTGCATTGTTATTTGGATTGATTCTAATGGCCAGGATGACACAGTATAAGAAACGCCATAATTTGATTCGCGGTTTGGTATCTGACAGGCTAAGCACGCAGGCCGGGACTACTTTTGTGCTTGCACTAGCAGCGAGCGTGGTGTGTGTGTGTGTGTGTGTGTGCACATGTTGACGACACCGACGGTAAGTTACCAGGGACCCGTTTTTCATACGTCGCTTATTACATCCGAGATCAAATGACACATCCAAAATGATATCATCGTGCTAATCCTGATCCGGCTAATTGGGTTCTTCGAACACACCTGTTGTGTATGATTAGCATCGCTGGATTGAGTTTTCTGAGATAATTGCATGTTCATGTGTTGGCTTAAAAGGGGATATGTATCGATACTCGAAACCATGATCAGCAGAGCAGCGATTGGCTGGTGGCAAGACGGCAATGTAATGATGTCATATAATTTAAAACGACACCTGACAAAAAACTTGACAAATTTCTGGACTTTTATAAGGAAACAGCCAAGCAAACAAAACTACATAAATGTTATAATAGATACATGAAACAGATAATAGATACATGTTTTTATTTTATTATAATTTTTTTCACGATTCCCAAATATTTAGATTCGCAATTTATAATAGTTGTGCAGTCTTTACATTTTAATTTTAATGTAGAAATTATCTATTAATTTCATTTTATATTTGGACAGATTTGTTACGTGTCAGCATTAATGAAAGTTTCTTAAGGGTCAATATCATGTTATCTGCATCTCCTGCGCTCCATCAAGCCACAAAATAATGCACGACTCTATTATCTGTATAGCATGTGTGTAAGACTCTAATACAATTATGAAGTAATAATTTTATGACAAATAAATATTTCAGTGAGTAAAACTGGCTGTCTATAGTAGGCTGTTATGGACTACACAGCATTTTTATATTATTTTAAAATATGTTTTTAATGATTATTATTTTAAATTATTGTCCCTGGATCAGTACGATACTCTTGTAATAAAGTAGCGGTGGTAGCAGATATTTTGAGTATCAGTTCTTCTTGAAAAGAAGCGATCTAATCCTGTTTACATGAAATAAGCTGCTCCCGAGCAGGTTTAAGCTTACGGACCTGTTGCTATGACAGCAGCTCCGGGATGAGCTTCGAAGAACCAAATGATCCAAGATCACGCCAAATCATCAACAATCAAATCCAGCTAATTGAATTAGCGACGTACGAAGAACAGGCCCCAGGCTTTCAAATGCAGATTCTACTGTGGAAAATAGTATTAACTGGTGATAGTATGCGTTACCCAGGATGATAGAATGCTACGTTAGCAAGTAACTGAATGTCAATTAGCCTGTACCTTAACTTAGAATCTTGCAATCAACATAAACATTCATCGTTTCCTACATTCTGTTCATGTAATGTATTTGTGTATTATGTATTATCTGTGTAGGCTACTAACCTACATCGGACAGACCGGTTAAAACTGAGAACAAATGGGTTTGGCATATTGTCCTTTGCCAAAATTAACAGAGGGAAAACTTGTTTTACCTGCCGGGTTAATTTGGAACAAGGGTGGTTTTAAATACCTTGGTGTTTATCTTGGAGATGATAATTTTTTGTGAAAAATTGGGAAAATGTTTTAGAGAAAGTTGAAGGACGTCTCAAAAAATGGAAATGGATCTTGCCACACGTCTTTTAGGGGTCAAACACTAGTGATCAACAATTTAGACAATTTGTGTAGACCCTCCCGGCTGGGATTGTTACACTAAGAAATGTGGTTGATCTCTCTCTCTCTTTCTTAACAAGACAGTCAATGGTGACACCTGCTGGGTAAATTATGTCTATGACTTACAAGGCAAAATATTACTAATGCTATGTTGCCTTACATCATCATCTGATGAATTTTATATATATATATATATATATATATATATATATATATATATATATATATATATATATATATATAGGTTTTTGAGTTAGGCTACACAAAATTTAATGTATAATAATTCATTCATTATTATTATTATTATTATTATTATTATTATTTTTCAGCAGGTGCTGAGAATATATTGGGGAAATTATAATACTAGTTTACTAATTAACCTAGTTTACAATGAATCTGATGACAAATGGAATTTTCCTGGTAGCTACAAAATAGAAATGGACTCTTATCCCTAAACGATTTATATTATTCTATATTATTATTATTATTAAATATTACAGCAAAGCAGGAAAATAGTAAAAATTGCAAATTGCAAAACTGCAAACTTACAGGAAACATTATTTCAAAACAAATTGGGAAAATAAATATAAAATAAATATATAATCAGCTTACAGCTCTAAAAGAACGTGTGTGTGTGTCAATGAAAGCTGTGCATAAATATAGAACTGTGATTAAACTCAAGTTCACAGTCCCCCCATGTTCAAGATATAGTTAAGGCCTTGTCACAAAAATGGCTATATCCAAAGTCCTTGTCCTTTTGGTGACTTTTTTGGTCTCCATGAGGAAAATGGCTTATAAAGAATACTGAATGAACTTTTATGAAAATGTAAAAATGTATGTAGTTTTGTGTGAGGAATAGCTTTAGGGGTAGGGTTAGGGAAAGGGTATAGAAAATGTGGTTTGTACAGTAGAAAACCATTACACCTATGGATTGAACCCATAAAACGTGGAGAAATGGCACTATGTGTTCATGTACAGTATGTGTACACCATTTGTACATATTTGTACATATTTTAGGGACAAAACTGGTCATTATTTTTGTTTTATTTTTGTAAATAAAGTTATTCATATTCTGTAAATAAAGGTATTCATTCATTCATTCATTTATAATAACTGATCATTAATCATTTTATTATTCCATTTAAACAATCATTTATATTAATAATTTAACTAGTTATATGTGCATTTAATTGATTGATTCATTGATTAGCCATTTATATTATATTATTATTATTATTTTACATGGTTGTTTAGTCTTTCTTTTTGGTTGGTAACAAGGGCATGCATAAGAGATAAGAGAATGTCTTCCTTTCAAAGTTTTTTAACATCACAGGACAATATTAAGAAGCTGTAATTTTCTATTGCTATTGTTTGTGATATAATAACACTTGTGCTGGTCAAAGCAAGTATGAGCATTTAAACATACGCAACTAAGATTATTCAATAAACTCTGCTTCAGTTTTATCATCATCACTTTGTCTCCTGCTTCTACTCTTGGCTGATAGAAGACTGTTAATACAGTTTTGAGTACCAGACAAGACTTGCTGTTAATGGGGTTTGGGTATTAGATAATTTTGCTGACTATTTGTTCTGTTAACTGACAGGATCTGGTGTCCAGGGCTGGATCTGATATTTCTTATGTGGAGGCATAATCTAACAATTTATAACTAGCTGCTTATAAAAAACAGTCTATAATTATGTCTATAATTACAGTTTTTCTCAAATGCTAAAACACATTTCACAAACGTTTCCTCCATGTTCCCTAATGTCTAAACTCAACACCCTTTTCTAAAGCTACATAAACACAACCACACCTTCTCACTTCAAAACTCAAACTTTCACACCAAAAGAGCAGCTCGAAGCTTTCAAAAATGTAAACACTATACACATCATTACACACTACAGCAAAACAATTGAAAACACAATGCTCAATTTGTGGGAAGGTTCTTTGTTTTATAACTGCCAATGCATATTTTTAGAAACTTTACAGTAATGGATGTTCTTAGATCTCTGCAGAGGATTAGGCATTTAGATTTGTGAGTTTCATATGAAGAGTATAAATCTATAGTAAATTCTACATGTACACTACTGTAACACAACTCAATGCAAAAACAGAATCTATTGCACACAGCAGTACTCTTGAAAACATGATTAGGGTGTGAAGTTTTTTTATTTACTTTATTCACACCACAATCACTGTGCAGCATCATGTCGCTGAGCTGCATCGGGCCACATCACCTCATCCACATCGCAGGCTATATTGTCTCTTTCCAGGCACCGCAGGAAAAATGCCCTGAAATGGCGAATTTTGCTAAAAAAAACAAACAAAAAAAATGTATTATTAGGTTGTTTTTAAAAGCATGCACAATTGAAAATAGGGGATTAATCCGTTAAAATTTGTTATTGTGTGGGAAAAAAATTACATATGTAGGTTATTCATTTGCTTGGCTTCCATAGAAACAGAGTCTGGGTCAAATCTGGTTTACATTCACGTCTGGCTTCAACGTTTTGTGTCTTGAATGCAAATGTTTCATTTATTTATTTTTTATTGTTTTGGATGTACGATGGATAATTAAAACAAAAATCAGGCTTGTGCGTATGACATCAATTATTTTTTTCAGAAATTGAAGTAATTTGATTTGTGTTCTTAATTTTAATATTTTTAGCTATAGGCCTACACAACAAACCTACAGAGCTTTCAGTAGGTAATTTTACGGACCTGTAAACACGGGGTTCTCCGACCATGCAATCGTTGACGAACACCCAGTAAACATATGAAACTAGGCTATATGTTATTAAATTGTCCATATATATATATATATATATATATATATATATATATATATATATATATCAGATATCAGATTATTTTAATTACAAGTTTTGTGTTTGTGTTTATCCCCTTTTTTCGTTACATCTGAGAATGTTTTTTGCAAGGTAGACCCCCCACTCCACCCCTACGGCCACCACAAAAATTACGCATGCCTCCTTACTTTGTGCGCTCTGACACCAACCCTGTGCTGGGTGGTGGCTGTGTTTTCTTCTTGTTTTTATCTCACTCAAGTCTCTTATATGCTGCTCTCTATGACTCAAGTCCTTCCGTCGATGTAGTTCTGTTGGATTTTCTCACCTTGTGGTGAAAAAAATAAAGCATGTGATCACTTTATAAAGTGATGTCTCGGGAATGAAGCACAATCACCTGTGAGCAAAATTACTTTGACAAAATCTTGGGGACATAACCAGGTCTGGGCATAGAAATACCTTAACAAGGCCCGGAGAAAACTCTATGCTTGATTCACTTACAGAGAGAGCCTGCAAAATCCCAGACGCATTTGATAGAAGTCAACGCCAACAGGAACATCAACTTAAGAATCAGAATTTGTTCAGGAGCTGACTCCCTAAGGCTCAAAAATTGGCTCCAATAAGAGAGTCAGAATCAGAGAGGCTTTATTATTATTTATTATATGCTCTATACAGCTTGTACACAGTGAAACGAAACAGCATTTCTCCAGGACCATGGTGCTACACAGGACAACATTAACTACAAAACTCACATTGTGCTGTTTAAAAGAGTGTTGGTGTTGAGAGACCAGGTGAGGTTCTCCATCAAGGAATTTGGTGCTCTTTACGATCTCCAAAGAGGAGCTGTCGATGTTCAGCAGAGAGTGGTTGGAATGTGAAATCTTAAAGTCACCAACCATCTCTTTAGATTTGTCCACGTTCAGGGACAGGTTGTTGACTTTACACCAGTCTGCTAGTCGATGCACCTCCTCTCTGTACACTGATTCGTTGCCTTTGTTTATAAGACTCACCACGTTCGTGTCATCAGAAAACTTGATGATGTGGTTGCACATTCGTGGGTAAGCAAAGTAAACCGCAATGGACTGAGCACGCAGCCTTGGGGAGCTCCAGTGCTCAGTGTTGTGGTGGTGCAGAAGCTGTTTCCGATCTGGACTGTCTGAGGTCTCTCTGACAGGAAGTCCAGAATCGAGTTACAAAGGGAGTGGTTCAGTCCCAGCAGGCTCTGCTTTTCAATTAGGGTCTAAGGAATGATTTTATTGAAGGCTAAGCCATTTATAGCAAAAAAACAAAAACAAAAAAAAACTGAAATATCTTTTCACCTTATAGAAACAAAGGTAGTTAAAATGAAAGTCATATGATAAATAATAACATATATAAAACACCATCATGGTAGCACATGACATCAAATTAATAAAATAAACATTAATTCAACAATATATGGTGTAATAAACTGTAAAAGAAACAACTAACAATTAAATTTCAATTTATTTCAATTTTCACTTGAAATTTTAAGTTGTTCTTTTTCACATTCAAATTTCTTTTCTGCAACTTATATTGTCGAATGTTTTTTTGTAATGTTTTCTTAAAATTGCATAAAACATGTATAACTCACAAACATCATTTTCAGTAAGACACTACATGCCATATGCTATCTGAAATGATCTGCAGTCTGTGTGAAACATCTAGTAGGTCTTAATGTGTATTGCATGTCAGAACTCAAGATTTACTTATTCAGTTTTTTTTTCTGACTGCACATCATTTCACTTCACGAGTTCACCCTTACATCTAATCTGAAGGCGAATAGTAGGCATATTTTGGCGTGCTGTCCTGGGGGAGGGGTCCAGGCCCGGAGCACAGCCCGAACCCAAACAACTCCCCCATCCCTAATTTGGAATTAATAGATTAGAAGTGAGGAGTTGGGGTGGAGGAGGGATGCCGAAAAACTGTCGTGGGACAGGAGGTAGGAAGACTGGATATATATACGCTTGTGTGCTAGTTAAGATGATTAGCTAAACGAGATGCACCTGTGCCAAATTGGATGATTATCTTATTGTGCCCCTCCCGATTTTGTTAATAAAACCACAATTAATTTGCCATGTCTGTTCAACACACAGGAATTACAATTCAACATGAGTTACAACTGACTGAATGCAAAACATACAATTAGCAAATAATTGTCTTGATTGGCTCTGTCTCTCTCTGCTCTCCACCTTTAGCCGGTGTGTGGTGAGCGCACTGGCGCTGTTGTCCTGTGGCTGTCGCCGCTTCATCCAGGTGCATGCTGGGAATGACTGGTGGTGGTTGAGGACAGACCCCCCCAGCATGATTGTAAATGTACAGCAACATACAATGAAGCGCTATATAAATGCATCATTGATTCATTCAAATAATTATATCTTACTAATGTGATACTGTAATAAAAATGAAAATGTCCAAACTTCTGAAATGGATTTTGTCAAAGCAACCAACCTAACTAGTGGGTTAACGAAGCACTATGGCTAATCTGGCTCCATTTTCATTTGGCAGAGATTGTATGTCCTGGTCTTGAGATGTTAGTTGACCTTATGTTTGATAAACAGGGTTAATTATGTTTAGAGTGGTCTTTACCGTTCATGGCTATGCAGCAATAATGAAATGGCAAAGTGACTCAAATCCGCCTGAGCGAATCAAAATCTACAGCATGCTGGATACGCTCAGTGAGAATCGAGGAAACATGCTGAAGGGAGAATGTGAGCATTTGCACTGCAAGAATGAGCGCTGGAGAATTTGATGTTGTATTTTGGCTTGTGAAATTTGACCATCTGTGTGGTCATGATGGTGAAACATGAGACCATTAGCTTTAGCTCATTCCTCTTTTATTCATGCCTGTCTATTTATTATTATTAATATTGTTTTTCTATCAGTAAAATATTTGTACATCAGTGAAGAATTGTTTGTATTTTTTATTTAAATTATATTGATTAAGATAATATATAAAACAAAATAACAATATATAAACTTATCTATAAAGTATTTATACATCATAGTATTTAGCAAATGATTTGCTAATTGTATACCGATAATAATAATAAAATGTTGTATTGTCAGTATTGATTACATACTGTATTATAGTAATGAAAATCACCTCAGGATAATGAAGAATCAGTTAAGTATAATAATACAATTATGGAAATTAATCAATTGACTACAATATTTATTTTGATCATTATAATCATTACAATGTAATTATAACGTCTTAATTTATGCTAAATATTAGTATAATTAGTATTATTATTTTTATTTCAGATTTTTCTTTCTGACTGAGCCAGTCGTGCTGTTTACAAAAGTGCATTTTGAACCTTGGAATTTACACACACACAAACACACACTCACATACACACACACAGAGAGAGAGAAAGAGAGAGAGAGAGAGAGAGAGAGAGAGAGAGAGAGAACCATTAGTGAAACAGAACAAATACAACTAGATAAAAAAGTTCGTCAAGACAAACTTTAAGTTGGCTTGAGAAAGCCTGACCAGAAAGTCTGAAAAGTTTGAAAAGTTTGAAAAGTTTAAGAAGTTTAAAAAGTTTTAAGTTTGACGGTTTTCAGTCTGAGATAGATAGATAGATAGATAGAGTTTGAAGATAGATAGATAGATAGATAGAGTTTGAATATAGATAGATAGATAGATAAAGTTTGAAGATAGATAGGTAGATAGATAGAGTTTGAAGATAGTGTTTGAAGATAGATAGATAGATAGATAGATAGATAGATAGATAGATAGATAGATAGATAGATAGATAGATTAGTTTTAATATAGATGGATAGATAGATAGATTAGTTTTAATATAGATAGATAGATAAGTTTTAATATAGATAGATAGATAGATGGATAGATAGATACAGTCAGAAGATAGATAGATACAACCATAAGATAGATATAAAGATTAGTTTTAATATAGATAGATAGAAAGATAGATTTAGATAGATAGATTAGGTTTAATATAGCATGTTGCTAGCATGATTTTAGCATGATTAGCATGCGACTAGCATGTTGCTAACATGATTTTAGCATGATTAGCATGCGACTAGCATGATTCTAGCATGATTAGCATGTTGCTAGCATGATTTTAGCATGATTAGCATGCGACTACCATGTTGCTAGCATGATTTTAGCATTATTAGCATGTTGCTAGCATGATTTTAGCATGATTAGCATGTTGCTAGCATGATTTTAGCATGATTAGCATGCGACAAGCATGTTGCTAGCATGATTTTAGCATGATTAACATGTTGCTAGCATGATTTTAGCATGATTAGCAGGCAACTAGCATTTTGCTAGCATGATTTTAGCATGATTAGCATGTTGCTAGCATGATTTTAGCATGATTAGCATGCGACTAGCATGTTGCTAGCATGATTGTAGCATGATTAGCATGTTGCTAGCATGATTGTAGCATGATTAGCATGTTGCTAGCATGATTTTAGCATGATTAGCATGTTGCTAGCATGATTTTAGCATGATTAGCATGCGACTAGCATGTTGCTAGCATGATTTTTAGCATGACTAGCATGTTGCTAGCATGATTTTAGCATGATTAGCATGCGACTAGCATGTTGCTAGCATGATTTTAGCATGATTAGCATGTTGCTAGCATGATTTTAGCATGATTAGCATGTTGCTAGCATGATTTTAGCATGATTAGCATGCGACTAGCATGTTGCTAGCATGATTTTAGCATGATTAGCATGTTGCTAGCATGATTTTAGCATGATTAGCATGTTCGCTAGCATGATTTTAGCATGATTAGCATGCGACTAGCATGTTGCTAGCATGATTTTTAGCATGACTAGCATTCTGCTAGCATGATTTTAGCATGATTAACATGCTACTAGCATGTTGCTAGCATGATTTTAACATGATTAGCATGTTGCTAGCATGATTTTAGCATGATTAGCATGTTGCTAGCATGATTTTAGCATGATTAGCATGCGACTAGCATGTTGCTAGCATGATTTTAGCATGATTAGCATGTTGCTAGCATGATTAGCATGATTTTAGCATGATTTTAGCATGATTAGCATGCGACTAGCATGATTTTAGCATGATTAGCATGCGACTAGCATGTTGCTAGCATGATTTTAGCATGATTAGCATGTTGCTAGCATGATTTTAGCATGAATAGCAGGCGACTAGCATGTTGTTAGCATGATTTTAGCATGATTAGCATGTTGCTAGCATGATTTTAGCATGATTTTAGCATGATTGGCATGCGACTAGCATGATTTTAGCATGATTAGCATGTTGCTAGCATGATTTTAGCATGATTAGCATGTTGCTAGCATGATTTTAGCATGATTAGCATGCGACTAGCATGTTGCTAGCATGATTTTTAGCATGACTAGCATGTTGTTAGGATAGATAGATAGATAGATAGATAGATAGATAGATAGATAGATAGATAAGTTTGAATAGATAGATAGATAGATAGATAGATAGATAGATAGATAGATAGATAGATAGATAGATAGATAAGTTTGAATATAGATAGATAGATAGATGAGTTTGAATATAGATAGATAGATAGATGAGTTTGAATATAGATAGATAGATAGATGAGTTTGAATATAGATAGATAGATAGATAGATAGATAGATAGATAGATAGATAGATTAGTTTTAATATAGATAGATAAGTTTGATAGATAGATAGATAGATAGATAGATAGATAGATAGATAGATAGATTAGTTTTAATATAGATAGATAGATGAGTTTGAATATAGATAGATAGATAGATGAGTTTGAATATAGATAGATAGATAGATAGATGAGTTTGATTATAGATAGATGAGTTTGATTATAGATAGATAGATAGATGAGTTTGATTATAGATAGATGAGTTTGATTATAGATAGATAGATAGATTAGTTTTAATATAGATAGATGAGTTTGATAGATAGATAGATAGATAGATAGATAGATAGATAGATAGATAGAGTTTGAATATAGATAGATTAGTTTTAATATAGATAGATGAGTTTGATAGATAGATAGATAGATAGATAGATAGATAGATAGATAGATAGATAGATAGATAGATAGATAGATAGAGTTTGAATATAGATAGAGTTTGAATGGGTTAGTAATAGTACATAGGTTAGTCTGATTGAGTCTAATGGGCTTCAGTGTGTTTAGATTTGAATTTTTGACAGTTGGAGTTCACGGAATGTTCAGATGAGCAGAGGCTTTTCAATGCAAGTCTATGGGATTTTTATGATTTTTAATCTTCAGTTTTATGAAAAGTATAAGTCCGATCAGTTAGAAAAGATATAGCACACCCGGCGAGATTAGTCTGAAGAGCTGGTCCGAGTTTGGAGTCTGTAGAGTTAAAGCTCTAGGAGGAGTTAGAGTTGATAATTTAGTCTAAGAAGAATAATAATAACTAGATAAAAAAGTTCGTCAAGACAAACTTTAAGTTGGCTTGAGAAAGCCTGACCAAAAAGTCTGAAAAGTTTGAAAAGTTTGAAAAGTTTAAGAAGTTTAAAAAGTTTTAAGTTTGACGGTTTTCAGTCTGAGATAGATAGATAGATAGAGTTTGAAGATAGATAGATAGATAGATAGAGTTTGAATATAGATAGATAGATAGATAAAGTTTGAAGATAGATAGGTAGATAGATAGAGTTTGAAGATAGTGTTTGAAGATAGATAGATAGATAGATAGATTAGTTTTAATATAGATGGATAGAGAGATAAACATCTAACATTACCATGTTGCTAGCATGATTTTAGCATGATTAGCATGCGACTAGCGACTAGCATGTTGCTAGCATGATTTTAGCATGATTAGCATGCGACTAGCGACTAGCATGTTGCTAGCATGATTTTAGCATGATTAGCATGCGACTAACATGTTGCTAGCATGATTTTAGCATGATTAGCATGCGACTAGCATGTTGCTAGCATGATTTTAGCATGATTAGCATGTTGCTAGCATGATTTTAGCATGATTAGCATGTTGCTAGCATGTTGCTAGCATGATTTTAGCATGATTAGCATGTTGCTAGCATGATTTTAGCATGATTAGCATGCGACTAGCATGTTGCTAGCATGATTTTAGCATGATTAGCATGCGACTAACATGTTGCTAGCATGATTTTAGCATTATTAGCATGTTGCTAGCATGATTTTAGCATGATTAGCATGCGACTAGCATGTTGCTAGCATGATTTTAACATGATTATCATGTTGCTAGCATGATTTTAGCATGATTAGCATGCGACTAGCATGTTGCTAGCATGATTTTAGCATGATTAGCATGCGACTAGCATGTTGCTAGCATGATTTTAGCATGATTAGCATGATTAGCATGATTTTAGCATGATTCTAGCATGATTAGCATGCGACTAGCATGTTGCTAGCATGATTTTAGCATGATTAGCATGTTGCTAGCATGTCTCTAGCATGACTAGCATGCGACTAGCATGTTGCTAGCATGATTTTAGCATGATTAGCATGTTGCTTGCATGATTTTAGCATGATTAGCATGCGACTAGCATGTTGCTAGCATGATTTTAGCATGATTAGCATGTTGCTAGCATGATTTTAGCATGATTAGCATGCGACTAGCATGTTGCTAGCATGATTTTAGCATGATTAGCATGTTGCTAGCATGTCTCTAGCATGACTAGCATGCGACTAGCATGTTGCTAGCATGATTTTAGCATGATTACCATGTTGCTAGCATGATTTTAGCATGATTAGCATGCGACTAGCATGTTGCTAGCATGATTTTAGCATGATTAGCATGTTGCTAGCATGATTTTAGCATGATTAGCATGTTGCTAGCATGTTTGCTAGCATGATTTTAGCATGATTAGCATGTTGCTAGCATGATTTTAGCATGATTAGCATGCGACTAGCATGTTGCTAGCATGATTTTAGCATGATTAGCATGCGACTAACATGTTGCTAGCATGATTTTAGCATGATTAGCATGTTGCTAGCATGATTTTAGCATGATTAGCATGCGACTAGCATGTTGCTAGCATGATTTTAGCATGATTAGCATGTTGCTAGCATGATTTTAGCATGATTAGCATGAGACTAGCATGTTGCTAGCATGATTTTAGCATGATTAGCATGTTGCTAGCATGTCTCTAGCATAACTAGCATGCGACTAGCATGTTGCTAGCATGATTTTAGCATGATTACCATGTTGCTAGCATGATTTTAGCATGATTAGCATGTTGTTAGGATAGATAGATAGATAGATAGATAGATAGATAGATAGATAGATAGATAGATAGATAGATAGATAGATAGATAGATAGAAACAGTCAGAAGATAGATAGATAGATAGATAGATAGATAGATAGATAGATAGATAGAGTTTGAAGATAGATAGATAGAAAGATATATAGATAGATAGATGAGTTTGATTATAGATAGATAGATGAGTTTGATTATAGATAGATAGATAGATAGATAGATAGATAGATAGATAGATAGATAGATAGATAGAAAGATATATAGATAGATAGATGAGTTTGATTATAGATAGATAGATAGATGAGTTTGAATATAGATAGATAGATAGATAGATAGATAGATAGATAGATAGATAGATGAGTTTGAATGAGTTTGAATGGGTTAGTAATAGTACATAGGTTAGTCTGATTGAGTCTAATGGGCTTCAGTGTGTTTAGATTTGAATTTTTGACAGTTGGAGTTTGACGGAATGTTCAGTTGAGCAGAGGCTTTTCAATGTAAGTCTATGGGATTTTTATGATATTTAATCGTTATTTTTATGAAAACCGTAAGTCCGATCAGTTAGAAAAGATATAGCACACCCGGCGAGATCAGTCTGAAGAGCTGGTCCGAGTTTGGAGTCTGTAGAGTTAAAGCTCTAGGAGGAGTTAGAGTTGATAATTTTGTCTCAGAAGAATAATAATAATAAGTTTAAATAGAATATCAGTAAGTTGGCTTTCTCAAGCCAACTTAACTAGAATTAAAAGTTAGTGAACTAACTTTGATGTTGGCTTGGCCATCTTGGCCATGGAGCAAAAGAGCCAAAGTACTTGTGTGCCCAACATTGAGTTGCCCCGCTGCAAAATTAATACACATAATAATGCCATAAAAAAATACACCTGCAACAGTCTTTTTCCATGCTCCCTTGCTGTTTTCTTTTTTTAATAAAAAGCCTGGGCTATGATAACAGCTATGACAGGGTTGTCTAGCTGGATGTGAAATAAGTCTTGCCTATTTTTCTCGTGTATGTATTTCACAGTCCTGCCACCGTTGCGTTGTGGGCAACGACACACAAGATTACTGAAACAATGCATTTTAAATCAAGGAGATCATAAGGGGTCCAAGCACAATGGTTTGTATAGATGATGCAGTTACACACTGTTTAAAATTGTTTAATTTGTACTGTATGTTCATTCTATTTATTTATTTGTGCTATTTACATAATGTTTACTTTTTTAAGTTTGTTTTTGTTAATGTAAAATAGCACTGCATAGTCTTCACTGTAAGATAAAATACACAATCAAACCAAAATGTATTCAGACACCTTCAACATTTCTCACATAATCACAGTTTATTTGCTGTAGTTTAGAAACTGGTAATAATATATGACAATAACTCAGAACAAATTCATCTTGATAATTTCGGATAACTTTGATAAAAAGATATGAAATGGAATCAACCAAAACTTCAGACTGTCAGTATGACAATATTTACACAACTATCAATACTTTGTTGAACAGTTACCAAGCAAGAAATGCTTAATTTGGTTCAGTCTGTGGTGTGAAAAGGTTGCATTAACAATTAAAGAAAGAAACACTTAAGCAAAACATGGGCAGGTCCTTAATTGTTATTTTTTTAAATCAATTTCACTGGTAGCCTACTGTATGAAGAATTAGTGGGTATAATATTTCACAGATCACTATTTTGCCATACTCACTTACATAAATGAACTAGTGGCCTGCACCCACTAGTAAAACAATTCTATCTTATTTTTGGATTGACTTTGGATAAATTCTTGTACTACAAGGTAATTCAGTCAAGAGCAGTGAGTGATTACTTTCATTTTCATACATTAAAGACACTGACACCAGAGCTAGTAAATTAGGCGCGGTCCCTTTAAGAGACAAACGCATCCATTATGATGATACACATCCGATTTTTTTTTTGCAAATCTTTACTTTCACTTAAGACATAACCACATACTTATTCGAACACACTTTCCAACACGGGTATTTCGACATATTTTGTATGTATTTGTTGTCGGTACAAAAGCAAGAAGACTTTGAGACGCGTCTCTGCTTGCTCCCTGAACAACACCGCGCTGCTGAATTGAGCTCTTTTGCTTTTCGCTCTTTTTTCTGTTTATTTAAACTGCGATTTGAATTTGTTCGTTCAGGTCCAGGAGGAAGTGAACGTCCTGAACGACAGCTCTCTTCAGTGTTGCTGTCCCTGTCCGCGATACGCGCGGCTTTCTCTCGTGCACACGCGCGTTTCCCGCAGCGCGGGGCTGAAGCCAACTTGATGTGTTGAATGCTCGGAGCACGTTATAAAACGTATTCTTAAAATACACATTTCTGTTTTAATAAATGGTCATATTAAATCATAGCATAACACATAAGTAGATACAAAAATAATCAGTGATGCATGCGACCCTTTTGGTCTCAGTGTAGCTCCCTGCTTTACCATGTTATGCAACGCTGAGCAATTGCTGCGACGTTAAGCCTGACAGAGAAATCTCACAAGCACATATAAACACTCATTTTCATATGTGTAATATATTCTTCTAATTGTTTTGTGCCGTTTCGCTGCAGTGTTTTAATGTGAAAGGCTGTAAATGTGTACTTCAAGTGTTCAGAGGAATACATCCCGAGCTCATCTGTGACGTTCAGCCTGATGATTCAGTTAGAAACCAGCTAAGACCAGCGTGACAGTGGCCAAAACTACTTTAAAACCATATAATATATTATTCTAATTGTTTTGTGCCGTTTCGCTGCAGTGTTTTAATGCGAAAGGCTGTAAATTCTCTGTGGACTTCAAGTGTTCAGAGAAATACATCGCCAGCTCGCGGGCAGTTGGCTGCCGCGAATATATAATGTTATTACTTTAAACGGTTCAGAAACATCTGAATTTAGCTCTTGGTGTGTTCTAACGTGTGGATTGCGTGTAATCGCGTTTTTAAAAGGTCTTAAATAAGAATGAATTCGCTAGTTCTCGGCTCCGTGTAGACAGCCTGGGCTGAGCAGCAGTATTTTTAACCAGTTTAAAAGTGAAACGAAACCCGACTCCGCCCCTAAATGTCATTGCAACTGTAGGGGCGCAATTTTTCTCAGACAATGTAAGTCTATGGGTAATGTATTTTGACATTTAAAAATTAATAAAAAAAAACTTTAAGTCTGATCAGTCTGAAAAGATATAGCACACACCACCGCTCTATCCCGCAGGTGTCTGCCGAGTTTGGGGCTTGTGGCTTTAAAGCCCTAGGAGGAGTTGCGTTCAGAATTTCTGTCAGAAAAATAATAAGAAGAAAAAGAAGAAGTTTAAATAGCATAACAGTATGTTGGCTTGTTGCCAAGCCAACATAATAACTAGATAAAAAAGTTCGTCAAGACAAACTTTAAGTTGGCTTGAGAAAGCCTGACCAGAAAGTCTGAAAAGTTTGAAAAGTTTGAAAAGTTTAAGAAGTTTAAAAAGTTTTAAGTTTGACGGTTTTCAGTCTGAGATAGATAGATAGATAGAGTTTGAAGATAGATAGATAGATAGATAGATAGATAGATAGATAGAGTTTGAATATAGATAGATAGATAGATATAGTTTGAAGATAGATAGGTAGATAGATAGAGTTTGAAGATAGTGTTTGAAGATAGATAGATAGATAGATAGATAGATAGATAGATTAGTTTTAATATAGATGGATAGAGAGATAAACATCTAACATTACCATGTTGCTAGCATGATTTTAGCATGATTAGCATGCGACTAGCGACTAGCATGTTGCTAGCATGATTTTAGCATGATTAGCATTCGACTAACATGTTGCTAGCATGATTAGCATGCGACTAGCATGTTGCTAGCATGATTTTAGCATGATTAGCATGTTGCTAGCATGATTTTAGCATGATTAGCATGTTGCTAGCATGTTGCTAGCATGTTGCTAGCATGTTGCTAGCATGATTTTAGCATGATTAGCATGTTGCTAGCATGATTTTAGCATGCGACTAACATGTTGCTAGCATGATTTTAGCATGGTTAGCATGCGACTAACATGTTGCTAGCATGATTTTAGCATGATTAGCATGTTGCTAGCATGATTTTAGCATGATTAGCATGCGACTAGCATGTTGCTAGCATGATTTTAGCATGATTAGCATGTTGCTAGCATGATTTTAGCATGATTTTAGCATGATTAGCATGTTGCTAGCATGATTTTAGCATGATTAGCATGCGACTAGCATGTTGCTAGCATGATTTTAGCATGATTAGCATGTTGCTAGCATGTCTCTAGCATGAGTAGCATGCGACTAGCATGTTGCTAGCATGATTTTAGCATGATTAGCATGTTGCTTGCATGATTTTATCATGATTAGCATGCGACTAGCATGTTGCTAGCATGATTTTAGCATGATTAGCATGTTGCTAGCATGATTTTAGCATGATTAGCATGTTGCTAGCATGATTTTAGCATGATTAGCATGCGACTAGCATGTTGCTAGCATGATTTTTAGCATGACTAGCATGCTGCTAGCATGATTTTAGCATGATTAGCATGCTACTAGCATGTTGCTAGCATGATTTTAACAGGATTAGCATGTTGCTAGCATGATTTTAGCATGATTAGCATGTTGCTAGCATGATTTTAGCATGATTAGCATGCGACTAGCATGTTGCTAGCATGATTTTAGCATGATTAGCATGCGACTAGCATGTTGCTAGCATGATTTTTAGCATGACTAGCATGCTGCTAGCATGATTTTAGCATGATTAACATGTTGCTAGCATGATTTTAGCATGATTAGCATGCGACTAGCATGTTGCTAGCATGATTTTAGCATGATTAGCATGTTGCTAGCATGATTTTATCATGATTAGCATGTTGCTAGCATGATTTTAGCATGATTAGCATGCGACTAGCATGTTGCTAGCATGATTTTAGCATGATTAGCATGTTGCTAGCATGATTTTAGCATGATTAGCATGTTGTTAGCATGATTTTAGCATGATTAGCATGCGACTAGCATGTTGCTAGCATGATTTTAGCATGATTAGCATGTTGCTAGCATGATTAGCATGTTGCTAGCATGATTTTAGCATGATTAGCATGCGACTAGCATGTTGCTAGCATGATTTTTATTATGACTAGCACGTTGCTAGCATGATTTTAGCATGATTAGCATGCGACTAGCATATTGCTAGCATGATTTTAGCATGATTAGCATGTTGCTAGCATGATTTTAGCATGATTAGCATGTTGCTAGCATGATTTTAGCATGATTAGCATGCGACTAGCATGTTGCTAGCATGATTTTAGCATGATTAGCATGTTGCTAGCATGATTTTAGCATGATTAGCAGGCGACTAGCATGTTGTTAGCATGATTTTAGCATGATTAGCATGTTGCTAGCATGATTTTAGCATGATTTTAGCATGATTAGCATGCGACTAGCATGATTTTAGCATGATTAGCATGTTGCTAGCATGATTTTAGCATGATTAGCATGTTGCTAGCATGATTTTAGCATGATTAGCATGCGACTAGCATGTTGCTAGCATGATTTTTAGCATGACTAGCATGTTGTTAGGATAGATAGATAGATAGATAGATAGATAGATAGATAGATAGATAGATAGATAGATAGATAGATAGATAGATAAGTTTGAATAGATAGATAGATAGATAGATAGATAGATAGATAGATAGATAGATAGATAGATAGATAGATAGATTAGTTTTAATATAGATAGATAAGTTTGATAGATAGATAGATAGATAGATAGATAGATAGATAGATAGATAGATAGATAGATAGATTAGTTTTAATATAGATAGATAGATGAGTTTGAATATAGATAGATAGATGAGTTTGAATATAGATAGATAGATAGATAGATAGATGAGTTTGATTATAGATAGATGAGTTTGATTATAGATAGATAGATAGATTAGTTTTAATATAGATAGATGAGTTTGATAGATAGATAGATAGATAGATAGATAGATAGATAGATAGATAGATAGATAGAGTTTGAATATAGATAGATAGATGAGTTTGAATGAGTTTGAATGGGTTAGTAATAGTACATAGGTTAGTCTGATTGAGTCTAATGGGCTTCAGTGTGTTTAGATTTGAATTTTTGACAGTTGGAGTTCACGGAATGTTCAGATGAGCAGAGGCTTTTCAATGCAAGTCTATGGGATTTTTATGATTTTTAATCTTCAGTTTTATGAAAAGTATAAGTCCGATCAGTTAGAAAAGATATAGCACACCCGGCGAGATTAGTCTGAAGAGCTGGTCCGAGTTTGGAGTCTGTAGAGTTAAAGCTCTAGGAGGAGTTAGAGTTGATAATTTAGTCTAAGAAGAATAATAATAACTAGATAAAAAAGTTCGTCAAGACAAACTTTAAGTTGGCTTGAGAAAGCCTGACCAGAAAGTCTGAAAAGTTTGAAAAGTTTGAAAAGTTTAAGAAGTTTAAAAAGTTTTAAGTTTGACGGTTTTCAGTCTGAGATAGATAGATAGATAGAGTTTGAAGATAGATAGATAGATAGATAGAGTTTGAATATAGATAGATAGATAGATAAAGTTTGAAGATAGATAGGTAGATAGATAGAGTTTGAAGATAGTGTTTGAAGATAGATAGATAGATAGATAGATAGATAGATAGATAGATAGATAGATAGATTAGTTTTAATATAGATGGATAGAGAGATAAACATCTAACATTACCATGTTGCTAGCATGATTTTAGCATGATTAGCATGCGACTAGCGACTAGCATGTTGCTAGTATGATTTTAGCATGATTAGCATGCGACTAACATGTTGCTAGCATGATTTTAGCATGATTAGCATGCGACTAGCATGTTGCTAGCATGATTTTAGCATGATTAGCATGTTGCTAGCATGATTTTAGCATGATTAGCATGTTGCTAGCATGTTGCTAGCATGTTGCTAGCATGATTTTAGCATGATTAGCATGTTGCTAGCATGATTTTAGCATGATTAGCATGCGACTAGCATGTTGCTAGCATGATTTTAGCATGATTAGCATGTTGCTAGCATTTCTCTAGCATGACTAGCATGCGACTAGCATGTTGCTAGCATGATTTTAGCATGATTAGCATGTTGCTAGCATGATTTTAGCATGATTAGCAGGCAACTAGCATTTTGCTAGCATGATTTTAGCATGATTAGCATGTTGCTAGCATTTCTCTAGCATGACTAGCATGCGACTAGCATGTTGCTAGCATGATTTTAGCATGATTAGCATGTTGCTAGCATGATTTTAGCATGATTAGCAGGCAACTAGCATTTTGCTAGCATGATTTTAGCATGATTAGCATGTTGCTAGCATGATTTTAGCATGATTAGCAGGCGACTAGCATTTTGCTAGCATGATTTTAGCATGATTAGCATGTTGCTAGCATGATTTAAGCATGATTAGCATGCGACTAGCATGTTGCTAGCATGATTTTAGCATGATTAGCATGTTGCTAGCATGATTTTAGCATGATTAGCATGTTGCTAGCATGATTTTAGCATGATTAGCATGCGACTAGCATGTTGCTAGCATGATTTTTAGCATGACTAGCATGTTGCTAGCATGATTTTAGCATGATTAGCATGTTGCTAGCATGATTTTAGCATGATTAGCATGCGACTAGCATGCGACTAGCATGTTGCTAGCATGATTTTAGCATGATTAGCATGTTGCTAGCATGATTTTAGCATGATTAGCAGGCGACTAGCATGTTGTTAGCATGATTTTAGCATGATTAGCATGTTGCTAGCATGATTTTAGCATGATTTTAGCATGATTAGCATGTTGCTAGCATGATTTTTAGCATGACTAGCATGTTGTTAGGATTGATAGATAGATAGATAAGTTTGAATAGATAGATAGATAGATAGATAGATAGATAGATAGATAGATAGATAGATAGATAGATAGATAGATAGATAGATAGATAGATGAGTTTGAATATAGATAGATAGATAGATAGATGAGTTTGAATATAGATAGATAGATAGATGAGTTTGATGATAGATAGATAGATAGATAGATAGATAGATAGATAGATAGATAGATAGATAGATTAGTTTTAATATAGATAGATAGATAGATAGATAGATAGATAGATAGATAGATAGATAGATAGATAGATTAGTTTTAATATAGATAGATAGATAGATAGATAGATAGATAGAGTTTGAATATAGATAGATAGATGAGTTTGAATGAGTTTGAATGGGTTAGTAATAGTACATAGGTTAGTCTGATTGAGTCTAATGGGCTTCAGTGTGTTTAGATTTGAATTTTTGACAGTTGGAGTTCACGGAATGTTCAGATGAGCAGAGGCTTTTCAATGCAAGTCTATGGGATTTTTATGATTTTTAATCTTCAGTTTTATGAAAAGTATAAGTCCGATCAGTTAGAAAAGATATAGCACACCCGGCGAGATTAGTCTGAAGAGCTGGTCCGAGTTTGGAGTCTGTAGAGTTAAAGCTCTAGGAGGAGTTAGAGTTGATAATTTTGTCTCAGAAGAATAATAATAACTAGAAGGTACATTTCCTGAAGAAAATGTGAGTGGTGCTTGCAGTGGCAAAACTCGCCCCTCTGTTGCTATGGTGTGGTTGGTAGTGTACCCGGGGTGGTTGCTAGGGTCCCTATGATGGTTGCTAGGGCCGTTGCTAGGGTACCCAGGGTGGTTGCTAGGGTAATCGGGGTGGTTGCTAGGGTACTCGGGGTGGTTGCTAGGGCGGTTGCTAGGGTCCCCATGATGGTTGCTAGGGCCGTTGCTTAGGTACCCAGGGTGGTTGCTAGGGTTATTGGGTTGGTTGCTAGGGTGTTGCTATGTGGTTGCTAGGGTACCCGGGGTGGTTGCTAGGGCGGTTGCTAGGGTCCCCATGATGGTTGCTAGGGCCGTTGCTAGGGTACTCAGGGTGGTTGCTAGGGTAATCGGGGTGGTTGCTAGGGTGTTGCTATGTGGTTGCTAGGGTACCTGGGGTGGTTGCTAGGGCGGTTGCTAGGGTCCCCATGATGGTTGCTAGGGCCGTTGCTAGGGTACCCAGGGTGGTTGCTAGGGTAATCGGGGTGGTTGCTAGGGTGTTGCTATGTGGTTGCTAGGGTACCCGGGGTGGTTGCTAGGGCGGTTGCTATGGTAACCTGGGTGGTTGCTAGGGCCGTTGCTAGGGTACTCAGGGTGGTTGCTAGGGTAATCAGGGTGGTTGCTAGGGTGTTGCTATGTGGTTGCTAGGGTACCCGGGGTGGTTGCTAGGGCGGTTGCTAGGGTCCCCATGATGGTTGCTAGGGCCGTTGCTAGGGTACCCAGGGTGGTTGCTAGGGTAATCGAGGCGGTTGCTAGGGTGTTGCTATGTGGTTGCTAGGGTACCCGGGGTGGTTGCTAGGCAGTTGCTATGGTCTCCTGGGTGGTTGCTATGATGTTACTAGGTGGTTGGTAGTTGTCACAGATGGTCACTATGTAGTTATTATAGAGTTCTTAGCCCATTTGAGCACTTAGCTAATCACTATTAGCATGTAGCTAATCACTGCTAGCATGACTAGCATGTTGGAAGTCCAGTGTTCTAGCATGAGTCAAAAAATCCAACCGCCATGTCTGTACGATGTTCTGATGCAGAGATATAGGTCGTGTAAAACGGTTGCTAGGGTACTCCGTTTGGTTGCTATGGAGTGGCTTGGCAGCTGCCAGTGGTGATACTCCAAAGTCTGCTTGCCAATATAAACCAACCCCCATGTCTGTACAATGTTCTGATGCAGAGATATAGATCTTGCAAAACGGTTGCTAGGGTACTCTGGTTGGTTGCTAGGGAGTGGCCTTGCAGCTGCCAATGATGATACTTCAAAGTCTGCTCGACAATATAAACCAACCCCCATGCTTCTATGTCTTTCAGATGTTAAGATATCTATCTTTGGATTTTGGTTGCTAGGTAGCTCTTAATGGTTGCTAGGGCGTGGCTAGGTTGTCTTGAAGGAGATACATGATTGGCCGATTGCTGCCCGAGTCAAACGAGCCCACCCTCATGTTTCTATGACACTTCTATCCAAAGTTATTCATTTGATCTTTTTCAATGGAAGTCTATGGGGCTTGTTGCTATGGCGCTCTATATGGTTGCTAGGGCGTGGCTTGATAGCTTCATAATGATCCTGAGAGTGTGATTGGTTGCTTGATTCAAATGAGCCCACCCCCTTGTCTCTATGACACTGTGATGCCGAGTTATGTTCAATACAATATCCCTATGTAATTTCCCATAGTAGGAAAAACACAGTGTTTCATGGGCGATCCCTCACCATAATATGTCTATGGGGCAAATTTGGGGGTCTCTAGCACCCCAGGGGTACAACTTTTACCCCTCTGTGAGGTATGTTCTCGCACAGCCTGATAGCCTCTCCGAATGTGGTGATTTACGTTTTTCTACGAAATTCCCTCTCTGTGCTATAATCCGTCAAAGTTTTCAGTAATGCATTTCCTATGGGACGTTTTTCGGCCATTTTTTCGCCCGCTGTACGAACATCGTACGCCCGATCGCTTATAAAAGTCATAGCACACCTCTCCTCAATAGGCCGCACGATTTGACGCCTGTTTCGTTGGTCTGTGACAAAAACTGCGGGACGAGTTACGCGCCGAAGTTTTGTACGGAAGAAGTAAGAAGAAGAATAATAAGTATGTGAGATAATAATAGTGATGCTTTGCCTCCGGCAAGCACCACTAATAAGTTTAAATAGAATATCAGTAAGTTGGCTTTCTCAAGCCAACTTAACTAGATAAAAAAGTTCGTCAAGACAAACTTTAAGTTGGCTTGAGAAAGCCTGACCAGAAAGTCTGAAAAAGTTTGAAAAGTTAGAAAAGTTTGAAAAGATTGAAAAGTTTAAGTTTAAAAAGTTTTAAGTTTGATGGTTTTCAGTCTGAGATAGATAGATAGATAGATAGACAGATAGACAGATAGATAGATAGATAGATAGATAGATAGATAGACACAGTCAGAAGATAGATAGATAGCTAGATAGATATATAGATAGAGAGATAGATAGATAGATAGATAGACAGTCAGAAGATAGATAGATAGTTAGATAGATATATAGATAGATAGTTTGAAAATGTGAAAAGTTTAAAAAGTTTAAAAAGATTTAAGTTTAAGAAGTATAAAAATGACAGTGATTAACATATTGTTAGCATTACAAGCAAGTGACTATCATGTGACAAGCATGTACTTAGCATGATTAGCAAGGTATCTAGCATGTCGCTAGCATAATTAGCAAGTGACTAGCCATGTCGTTAGCATGATTAGCAAGTTACTAGCATGTCACTAGCATGATTAGCAAGTTACTAGCATGTCGCTAGCATGATGTTAACATGATTAGCATGTTTCTAGCATGCGACTAGCATGTTGCTAACATGATTTTAACATGATTAGCATGCGACTAGCATGTTGCTAGCATTATTTTAGCATGATTAGCATGTTGCTAGCATGATTTTAGCATGATTAGCATGCGACTAGCATGTTGCTAGCATGATTTTAGCATGATTAGCATGTTGCTAGCATGATTTTAGCATGATTAGCATGTTGCTAGCATGATTTTAGCATGATTAGCAGGCGACTAGCATGTTGCTAGCATGATTTTAGCATGATTAGCATGTTGCTAGCATGATTTTAGCATGATTAGCATGCGACTAGCATGTTGTTAGCATGATTTTTAGCATGATTAGCATGTTGCTAGCATGTCTCTAGCATGATTAGCATTCGACTAGCAAGTTGCTAGCATGATTTTAGCATGATTAGCATGTTGCTAGCATGATTTTAGCATGATTAGCATGCGACTAGCATGTTCCTAGCATGATTTTAGCATGATTAGCATGTTGCTAGCATGATTTTAGCATGATTAGCAGGCGACTAGCATTTTGCTAGCATGATTTTAGCATGATTAGCATGTTGCTAGCATGATTTTAGCATGATTAGCATGTTGCTAGCATGATTTTAGCATGATTAGCATGTTGCTAGCATGTTGCTAGCATGATTTTAGCATGATTAGCATGTTGCTAGCATTATTTTAGCATGATTAGCATGTTGCTAGCATGATTTTAGCATGATTAGCATGTTGCTAGCATGTTGCTAGCATGATTTTAGCATGATTAGCATGTTGCTAGCATGATTTTAGCATGATTAGCATGTTGCTAGCATGATTTTAGCATGATTAGCATGCGACTAGCATGTTGCTACCATGATTTTTAGCATGACTAGCATGTTGTTAGGATAGATAGATAGATAAGTTTGAATAGATAGATAGATAGATAGATAGATAGATAGATAGATAGATAGATAGATAGATAGATAGATAGATGAGTTTGAATATAGATAGATAGATAGATAGATAGATAAATAGATAGATAGATAGATAGAGTTTGATTATAGATAGATAGATAGATAGATAGATAGATAGATAGATAGATAGATAGATAGATAGATAGATAGATAGATAGATGAATATATATGATATGATAGATGAGTTTGAATGGGTTAGTAATAGTACATACAATATGTACATAGTATATAGACTATGAGTTTAATGGGCTTCAGTGTGTTTAGATTTGAATTTTTGACAGTTGGAGTTTGACGGAATGTTCAGTTGAGCAGAGGCTTTTCAATGCAAATCTATGGGAGTTTTTATGATTTTTAATCTTCAGTTTTATGAAAAGTATAAGTCCGATCAGTCTAAAAAGATATAGCAACTAACTTCAGATCAGTCTGAAGAGCTGGGCTGAGTTTGGAGTTTGTAGAGTTAAAGCTCTAGGAGGAGTAGCAGTTGAAAATTTTAGTCTCAGAAGAATAATAATAATATTAAGTTTAAATAGAATATCAGTAAGTTGGCTTTCTCAAGCCAACTTAATAACTAGATAAAAAAGTTCGTCAGGACAAACTTTAAGTTGGCTTGAGAAAGCCTGGCCAGTTTAAAGAGTTTAAAATAAAATTTTAAGTTAAGTTAAAAAGTTTGAAAATTGCTATGCAGTTGCTAGGGTACCCGGAGTGGTTGCTAAGGTGTTGCTATGCAGTTGCTAGGGTACCCGGAGTGGTTGCTAGGGTGTTGCTATGTGGTTGCTAGGGTACCTGGGATGGTTGCTAGGGTGTTGCTATGCGGTTGCTAGGGTACCCTGAGTGGTTGCTAAGGTGTTGCTATGCGGTTGCTAGGGTATCTGGGATGGTTGCTAGGGTGTTGCTATGTGGTTGCTAGGGTACCCTGAGTTGTTGCTAAGGTGTTGCTATGCGGTTGCTAGGGTATCTGGGATGGTTGCTAGGGTGTTGCTATGCGGTTGCTAGGGTACCCGGAGTGGTTGCTAGGGTGTTGCTATGCGGTTGCTAGGGTATCTGGGATGGTTGCTAGGGTGTTGCTATGCGGTTGCTAGGGTACCCTGAGTGGTTGCTAAGGTGTTGCTATGCGGTTGCTAGGGTATCTGGGATGGTTGCTAGGGTGTTGCTATGCGGTTGCTAGGGTACCCCGAGTGGTTGCTAAGGTGTTGCTATGCGGTTGCTAGGGTATCTGGGATGGTTGCTAGGGTGTTGCTATGCGGTTGCTAGGGTACCCTGAGTGGTTGCTAAGGTGTTGCTATGTGGTTGCTAGGGTACCCTGAGTGGTTGCTAAGGTGTTGCTATGTGGTTGCTAGGATACCCTGGGTGGTTTCTAGGTTGGTTTGGATAGTTGCTAGAGTGTTGCTATGAAGATAGATAGATAGATAGATAGATAGATAGATAGATAGATAGATAGATAGATAGATAGATAGATAGATAGATAGATAGATAGATAGATTAGTCTGAATAGATAGATAGCTAGATAGCTAGCTAGATAGATGAGTTTGAATATAGATAGATAGATAGATAGATAGATAGATAGATAGATAGATAGATAGATAGATAGATAAATTAGAAACTGTCAGATTATAGATAGATAAATAGATAGATAGATAGATAGATTAGAAACTGTCAGATTATAGATAGATAGATAGATAGATAGATAGATAGATAGATAGATTAGAAACAGTCAGATTATAGATAGATAGATAGATAGATAGATAGATAGATAGATAGATAGATAGATAGATAGATAGATAGATAGATAGATAGATTAGAAACAGTCAGATTATAGATAGATAGATAGATTAGAAACAGACAGATTATAGATAGATAGATAGATAGATAGATAGATAGATAGATAGATAGATTAGAAACAGACAGATTATAGATAGATAGATAGATAGATAGATAGATAGATAGATAGATAGATAGATAGATAGATTAGAAACAGTCAGATTATAGATAGATAGATAGATAGATAGATTAGAAACAGACAGATTATAGATAGATAGATAGATAGATAGATAGATTAGAAACAGACAGATTATAGATAGATAGATTAGAAACAGACAGATTATAGATAGATAGATAGATAGATAGATAGATAGATAGATAGATAGATAGATAGATAGATAGATAGATTAGAAACAGACAGATTATAGATAGATAGATAGATAGATAGATAGATAGATAGATAGATAGATAGATAGATTAGAAACAGACAGATTATAGATAGATAGATAGATAGATAGATAGATAGATAGATAGATAGATAGATAGATAGATAGATAGATAGATAGATACATAGATAGATAGATACATAGATAGATACATAGATAGATTAGAAACAGTCAGATTATAGATAGATAGATAGGTAGATAGATAGATAGGTAGATAGATAGATAGATAGATAGATAGATAGATAGATAGATAGATAGATAGATAGATAGATTAGAAACAGACAGATTATAGATAGATAGATAGATATATTAGAAACAGACAGATTATAGATAGATAGATAGATTAGAAACAGTCAGATTATAGATAGATAAATAGATAGATAGATAGGTATTTAGAAACAGTCAGAAGATAGATAGATAGATAGATAGATAGATAGATAGATATGATAGATGAGTTTGAATGAGTTTGAATGAGTTTGAATGGGTTAGTAATAGTACATAGAATATGTACAAAGTACATAGACTATGAGTTTAATGGGCTTCAGTGTGTTTAGATTTGAATTTTTGACAGTTGGAGTTTGACGGAATGTTCAGATGAGCAGAGGCTTTTCAATGTAAGTCTATGGGAGTTTTTATGATTTTTAATCTTCATTTTTATGAAAACCGTAAGTCCGATCAGTTAGAAAAGATATAGCACACCCGGGGAGATCAGTCTGAAGAGCTGGGCCGAGTTTGGAGTCTGTAGAGTTAAAGCTCTAGGAGGAGTTAGAGTCAGAAGTTTTAGTCTCAGAAAAGGAAGAATAATAACTAGATAAAAAAGTTCGTCAAGACAAACTTTAAGTTGGCTTGAGAAAGCCTGACCAGAAAGTCTGAAAAAGTTTGAAAAGTTTGAAAAGTTTGAAAAGATTGAAAAGTTTAAGTTTAAAAAGTTTTAAGTTTGATGGTTTTCAGTCTGAGATAGATAGATAGATAGACAGATAGACAGATAGATAGATAGATAGATAGATAGACACAGTCAGAAGATAGATAGATAGCTAGATAGATATATAGATAGATAGAGAGATAGATAGATAGATAGATAGATAGATAGATAGATAGATAGATAGATAGATAGACAGTCAGAAGATAGATAGATAGTTAGATAGATATATAGGTAGATAGATAGTTTGAAAATGTGAAAAGTTTAAAAAGTTTAAAAAGATTTAAGTTTAAGAAGTATAAAAATGACAGTGATTAACATATTGTTAGCATTACAAGCAAGTGACTATCATGTGACAAGCATGTACTTAGCATGATTAGCAAGGTATCTAGCATGTCGCTAGCATAATTAGCAAGTGACTAGCCATGTCGTTAGCATGATTAGCAAGTTACTAGCATGTCGCTAGCATGATTAGCAAGTTACTAGCATGTCGCTAGCATGATGTTAACATGATTAGCATGTTTCTAGCATGTGACTAGCATGTTGCTAACATGATTTTAACATGATTAGCATGCGACTAGCATTTTGCTAGCATGATTTTAGCATGATTAGCATGTTGCTAGCATGATTTTAGCATGATTAGCATGCGACTAGCATGTTGATAGCATTATTTTAGCATGATTAGCATGTTGCTAGCATGATTTTAGCATGATTAGCATGCGACTAGCATGTTCCTAGCATGATTTTAGCATGATTAGCATGTTGCTAGCATGATTTTAGCATGATTAGCATGTTGCTAGCATGATTTTAGCATGATTAGCATGCGACTAGCATGTTGCTAGCATGATTTTAGCATGATTAGCATGTTGCTAGCATGATTTTAGCATGATTAGCAGGCGACTAGCATTTTGCTAGCATGATTTTAGCATGACTAGCATGTTGCTAGCATGATTTTAGCATGATTAGCATGCGACTAGCATGTTGCTAGCATGATTTTAGCATGATTAGCATGTTGCTAGCATGATTTTAGCATGATTAGCATGTTGCTAGCATGATTTTAGCATGATTAGCATGCGACTAGCATGTTGCTAGCATGATTTTTAGCATGACTAGCACGTTGCTAGCATGATTTTAGCATGATTAGCATGCGACTAGCATATTGCTAGCATGATTTTATCATGATTAGCATGTTGCTAGCATGATTTTAGCATGATTAGCATGTTGCTAGCATGATTTTAGCATGATTAGCATGCGACTAGCATGTTGCTAGCATGATTTTTAGCATGACTAGCATGTTGCTAGCATGATTTTAGCATGATTAACATGCGACTAGCATGTTGCTAGCATGATTTTAGCATGATTAGCATGTTGCTAGCATGATTTTAGCATGATTAGCATGTTGCTAGCATGATTTTAGCATGATTAGCATTCGACTAGCATGTTGCTAGCATGATTTTTAGCATGACTAGCATGTTGTTAGGATTGATAGATAGATAGATAAGTTTGAATAGATAGATAGATAGATAGATAGATAGATAGATAGATGAGTTTATAGATAGATAGATGAGTTTGAATATATATAGATAGATAGATAGATGAGTTTGAATATAGATAGATAGATAGATAGATAGATAGATAGATAGATAGATAGATAGATAGATAGATAGATAGATAGATGAGTTTGATAGATAGATAGATAGATAGATAGATAGATAGATAGATAGATAGATAGATAGATAGATAGATAGATAGATGAGTTTGATGATAGATAGATAGATAGATAGATAGATAGATAGATAGATAGATAGATAGATAGATAGATAGATAGATAGATAGATTAGTTTTAATATAGATAGATAAGTTTGATAGATAGATAGATAGATAGATAGATAGATAGATAGATAGATAGATAGATAGATAGATAGATAGATAGATAGATTAGTTTTAATATAGATAGATAGATGAGTTTGAATATAGATAGATAGATAGATAGATGAGTTTGATTATAGATAGATGAGTTTGATTATAGATAGATAGATAGATTAGTTTTAATATAGATAGATGAGTTTGATAGATAGATAGATAGATAGATAGATAGATAGATAGATAGATAGATAGAGTTTGAATATAGATAGATAGATGAGTTTGAATGAGTTTGAATGGGTTAGTAATAGTACATAGGTTAGTCTGATTGAGTCTAATGGGCTTCAGTGTGTTTAGATTTGAATTTTTGACAGTTGGAGTTCACGGAATGTTCAGATGAGCAGAGGCTTTTCAATGCAAGTCTATGGGATTTTTATGATTTTTAATCTTCAGTTTTATGAAAAGTATAAGTCCGATCAGTTAGAAAAGATATAGCACACCCGGCGAGATTAGTCTGAAGAGCTGGTCCGAGTTTGGAGTCTGTAGAGTTAACGGTCTAGGAGGAGTTAGAGTCAGAAAATTTAGTCTCAGAAGAATAATAATAATAATAATAATAATAAGTTTAAATAGAATATCAGTAAGTTGGCTCTCTCAAGCCAACTTAATAATAAGTTTAAGACGGATTTCAGTAAGTTGGCTTTCTCAAGCCAACTTAATAATAATAATAATAATAATAATAAGTTTAAATAGAATATCAGTAAGTTGGCTCTCTCAAGCCAACTTAATAATAATAATAAGTTTAAATAGTAGATCAGTAAGTTGGCTCTCTCAAGCCAACTTAAATATTACTAGGAGAGGGACACACAGCAGCACTTACGCACTACGTGTGGATGTGCCACAGCCTGAGAGACAGCAGGTGAACGTGTGTGTGTGCGTGCGTGCGTGTGTGTGTGCGTGTGAGAGAGAGACAGCAGGTGAATGTGTGTGTGTGTGTGTGTGTGTGCTCTTGTTTCTGTGACATATCAGGACACAACTCTGTATAATGACATATGACACAGGTACAGTCTACAAAACCGTCAAGTTAAATACACTTAAATATGTAAGTTTTGGGGGACTCCATTACTCAATTAAATTGAGGCAATGAGTTTACTCAATCAATTTAGTTCATTCAACTTATTAGGGTTTTCGGTCTAACGAGTTAAGCTGTAACTTTAGCTGCCATGTTCTTTCTCTCAAAGGAAAACGATTGGGCCACTTCATCAAATACTTAAGTTGTTGTTTCAATAATCATACCATATCAAAAACATTTACCACAAGGATTTAAATTAACATATTTCACTAGTATAAATCATGCAAAACAACTTTATATCTACAGAATTTTACTCACCTAACATAATACACACACAAAAAAAAAAAAAACGTCCTCTTGAAATGTAGTTCAGCAACCAAACAGACCAAATGGACGAATTTTGTAATCCACCAATCAGTGCTTTTGTTCTCTTGTTGCTAGGCAGAATTCCTCCCATGGCCAATCACATTAAAGGAAGAACAGAATGACATTGAATTTTTCCAAAGGATTACTCATGATTTTGAGCTCACAACACTTAAAATCTTAAGTTTATGCATTTTGAAGGTAAATTAGTTAAATTAACTCATATTTTTTAAGTGACAGGGCCAAAATGCAAAATTTTAAGTAATGTTTAGTCAACATTGCTTGATTTTTTAAGTCAAGACAACATTAGGGTTTACAGTGTACAAGGAGAGGGTGACTTATGAGGACAATTTTTCAAAACGCTTATAAATAATACAGAATGACTTTTTTTGAGAAAGTAAAAATGCACAAAGTTTCCTGTGAGGGTTAGGTGTAGGGTTGGTGTAGGGCCAAAGAATATACAATTTGTACTGTATAAAAACCATTATGCCTATGGGATGACCCCACTTTCTCACTTTTGTGTGTGTGTTTGAGAGAGAGAGAGAGAGAGAGAGAGAGAGACAGCAGGTGAATGTGTGTGTTGTGTCTGACCTCAGTGTTTCTATGTAAGTTAAAGACTGTGGTATCAAATGTTCACACATTATAATTTGTTGCAGTTTAATATTCTAAGAGTAGAATTATAATAAGATTAGAGTTATAATATTTAGTTACATTACTGTGATTTTAATTTATAATTATTATAGTTATATTATTATTATTATGTGAGAATCCTGTTTGTGGACTTTAGTTCGGCTTTCAACACCATCATCCCAACAGCCCTCCAGACCAAACTGACCCAGCTCTCTGTTCCTAGCTCTATCTGTCAGTGGACCACCAGCTTTTTGACAGATAGGCAACAGTTAGTGACACTGGGGAAAATCATGTCAAACAGCTGCTCTACCAACACTGGTGCCCCTCAGGGATGTGTTCTCTCCCCTCTGCTCTTCTCCCTGTACACCAACGACTGCACCTCTAAAGACCCCTTTGTCAAGCTTCTGAAGTTTGCAGATGACACTACAGTCAATCGGCCTCATCCAGGACGGTGATGAGTCTGCTTACAGACAAGAGCTTGAGCAGCTGGCTGTCTGGTGCAGTCTTAACAACCTGGAGTTGACACCAGAGGTGGGTAGTAACGAGTTACATTTACTTGAGTAAGTTTTTGAAAACATTATAAGTAGTACTTATCCGGTATGTTGTGTCAAGATGATTTACGACTTTGACCTTTTAACAGGTTGAACTTCCGGTGACCTTATGATGGATGGGTTGAACTTTCCGAATGAGTTCATGGGTTAACCTATGACCCCTTCCTAGGCATCGATCATGTGGTTTTGACAGAAGCTTTTACCCTATTGACCTAGTTAGTCCTAAATCATGTTTTTTTACGGGTAGTTTTACGGTATATGAACCCTTCCCAGACATCGAACATGTGGTTTTGACAGAAGCTTTTACCGGTTTTTTGAACTATGTCCCAGTTAAATGGGTTATGTTTGTGTGTGGTTATGTGTATTCATTCAGTTATTTCTATAATTTATATCATCTTAAACAATTAAAGGTTGAAAAAACATTTCAGTTATTTCACATTCATATGTAAAACATTCTATAATTTATATGGTCCCACTTTATATTAGGTGGCCTTAACTACTATGTACTTACATAAAAAAAAAAATACAATGTACTTATTGTGTTCATATTGTATTGTAAAACACTTTTGCTGCTATTGAGGTGGGATAGGAGTAAGGTTAGGGAGAGGGTTGGAGGTATGGGTTATTTTAGGGGTGGGTTAAGGTGTAAAGTATGGGTCAACAGTGTAATTATAAATGTAATTACAGAAATTAAATACAGATGTAATTACAAGTAGTTTTTTTTAAATATAAGTACAATGTAAAAACATGTATGTACACAATAAGTACATTGTACAAAATGATTAATAAAAATGTAAGTACATAGTAGTTAAAGCTGCAGTAGGGAACTTTTGACGCTCTAGCGGTTAATAAACAGAACTGCTTGCGTCTTGCGGAAGAACATCGTAGCCAGAACTACTTCTCTCTGTTTATGTCTATGAAGAATCACAAAGGTACTGGGTTACTCCGCCGCGGTATCCCCGAAGCAATCTAAAATAGTCCGAATATAAACACTTATTATAGGTGCACCCTAGTGATTCAGGACAAGCCAAAAACACGGTTTGGAAAATGGATTCATGGTGTTCATTTTTTTACATTTTGAACACAAACAAAGTTACGGACCGCAGCTCTGATTGGTTGTTTTTTACCGGGAGCGCATGACTTTGTGCAAATGGCAATAGGAGCACTGGGAGGAGCCAGAGGAGCTTGATTTTTTCACAGATTATCTGTCTCATATTCTACTGTCAGGACATTATGACAGGTTTAATAAATATGTAAAAAATATTTTTTTACAAAAGTTCCCTACAGCACCTTTAAGGCCACTTAATATAAAGTGGGTCCATTTATATAATCTAAAACAATTAAAGGTGGAAAAAACATTTGAGTTATTTCACATTCATATGTAAAACATCCTATCCTTAATATTCTATCCTTTATATAATATAAATAATCTAAAGCAATTTAACTAAGGTTGAAAAAACATTCTGTTCTTTAAAAGGTTATAAATGAAATTTTTTTAATAAAAAAATATACTGAAACCGACTGTTTCAGGTAAACAAAATTCATTCTACATTTTTTGAGAGCTGAAGGAGCTGCTTTTTTAGAAAGCTGAAGGTCCCCAGTGTCTGTGTTTGCACACCACAGTTCACTCTCGTTTGAATTTACTACAAAATCATAATATCTTTAAAGACGTTGTTAATTAAAACCATCGTATTTCATGCAGGAGTTATGATGACACGCGTGACCCATGCTCAGCTTTCACGTATCACGTATTGAACAGATCCATTCATAGAACAAGGATGCCACCTAGCGGTCACTCAACACCGATTTCTTTTAAGACAGTCACCTTTATAAATGCAACTTGTACACAGCGATGTAAATGTATTAAATTGTTTATGCATATTAACCAGATTGCTGTCTTGGGGCAAGCAAAGTTTGGTGCTTGTTTAACATAAACTGATGTCAAAAGTCAGTGACATGATGATTCAATCTGTTCTGAAAATTTTTACACTCTACCTTTTGTTAAAACATGTGAACTACCCATACGACGTGACCATTTGTCTATTTTTCCGGGTTATTGTGGGTGATTCGTCAATGTTATGCGTAGCGCTCTCTATTCGAAGCGCATTTGTTGACCTGTCTCCCTCTCTCTCTCCCTCTCATGCACATTATACATTCACAAACAATATAAAACAAAAAATTTACAATAGTTTTAGTCAATTCAGTTAAATTCAATTCACATTAATCGTTGCAAAACATTTTCCATATTATATTTAAAACCTTTTATATTCATACGCACAGCATATTACTGATTATTGTATCACTCCCTAAACCTACCGACATTGTAAACATTCTAAAGATCATGTAGTATAACTGATCTTTTTCAAAAGCTGTTTAATTATTTTTACTGTACACCTATAGTACCACCACACAATAAAATGTTGCATGCACGTACATTTTTGATTAAATTTAGTTTTTAAGCGATCTGAATTATGACTACCCTATAAATTTAATCATAAACCACACGTACCTTGTTATATCACTATAATATCCATGCCACTATACAAATTTGTATTCTGATAAACCATATAAACAAGCGGACATACACATGAACATATCAAGTTAAAAAGAGACTTATCTCTATTTTAAACAATATAAAAAATAAATAAAATATAAAATTATATATGACAACATGTTACTAAAGCGGAACATACATTTTAAACAAGTTCATCAAACTTATAAAACACATCGCGGTTACAGACATGATACTAAACCAAAGTAAATCATTTATCATACATTTTTAATCATGTATTCAACTTTAACCATTTTATTTGAGTTTTTAAGTCGTATTATTTTATTTTGGGGATATTTCATTCATGTTTGGACATCTCTTACCGGTCTAAAAAATGTAAGGGATATTTTTTTAATATGTATCATCAGAAATGTTTATTTTATATACTATGCTATATATAATCACATTTAAAATAAGTTATCTTTTTTAAAAGAGACTAGAACCCACAACCCTTCGATTGGGAGTCCGACGCTCTAACCATTAGGCCACGACTTCCCCAAAGTATATGTATATGTTATATATGTTGAATACATAGCCGCGTTTCCACCGCAGGAACTTTACCCAGGAACTAGGGACTTTGGCCTGGTACTTGGTGTGTTTACACCGCAGGAACCAGGAACTAAATAAAGTTCCGGGTAAAAAAAATGCCCCTCAGAAAGTCCCTGCTGGCGAGGTGGTACTTTTTCAAAGTTCCGGAACTTTCGGGGGCGGGACTTTGGCGCTAAACATTCTGATTGGTTGAGTTCACGCAGCATTGGTTGAGTTCAACCACCATTTATTCGAATCAACATTTTCAAAATATTACTGTTATTGTGTCATGAAATGTAATTTTAAAAGTATTTCAGGCGAGAATGTAGTTGTTTAAAACTCAAATCTGTGGTTTATTTATAAAGACAGTGCCTATTTAAAAATGTGTTTCGCCGATCTCAGAGACGGTAAGCTCCACTCGATCAGCGGGAGCTCAGTCCTCATGTATCCGCAGAGAGCAGCCTCATCTCGGATAGATCTTCTGATATGTGCCGCTGGCTCTGATGTCTCTTCAGCGGTTAAACATAAAATATAATTCAGCTGCGGGGTAAATCTAACAGGTTTTCTTTGGTCTGTATTCAATTTATCTATATGTTAAAATGAAAATAAAATATTATAATATAATATTATAAATATAATATTTCGTTTCATTGTAATGGCTGCATATACACATATCCCTGAACTAAGTACATTTCTGCAGCTGTTATTATGCTTAAATGAAAACCAAAGGAGGCAGTGGTATTTTATATCCTATTTCGTTTTATTGTAAATATACAGAGAGGAAAATTACAGGATTCGCGTCGTCACTGACGTCACACTCCCCAGTCAAATGCACGAAGTCAGAACTAACTACCGATGATGCACGTCCAAAATCAGCGTACCTTTTTTTTTTTTTTTTTTAAATCAGCGGTACTTTGTATTGAGAAACGAGCAGACCTACGTCACCAGTCTATTTGCCTAATCTACCCGGTACTTTACACCGTGGTGGAAACGCAGAAAGCAACAGGTCTGGGGTGGAAAAAGTTCCTGGAAAAAAAAGTTCCTGGTACAAATGTTCCAGGTAATTTCGGTGGAAACGCGGCACATGATTAAAAATGTATGATAAATGATTTGCTTTGGTTTAGTAACATGTCTGTTACCGCGATGTGTTTTATAAGTTTGATAAACATGGTGAATACTTGTTTAAAATGTGTTCCTCTTTAGTAACATGTTGTCATGTATAATTTTATATTTTATTTATTTTTTCATATTGTTTAAAATAGAGATAAGTCTCTTTTTATTTTGATATGTTCATGTGTATGTCCGCTTGTTTATATGGTTTATCAGAATAAAAATTTGAATAGTGGCATGGATATTATAGTGATATAACAAGGTACGTGTGGTTCATGATAAAATTTATAGGGTAGTCATAATTCAGATCGCTTAAAAACTAAATTTAATAAAAAATGTATGTGCATGCAGCATTTTATTGTGTGGTGGTACTGTACACTGTAAAAAATTGCTGTAGTTTCTACAGCTAAATTTTACAGAATTATACTGTATGAACATTTTACAAGATGCAGCTGTAATTCGTAATGCATTATGGGTCAAATAAGGTTTTACAGTTGTTAACAGTATATTTCCCCGTCAACTGTAATTCATTTACAAGAAGCAGGTGTTGTCACTGTAGTTCCTGCTTTTTACACTAATTTACTGTAGTGTGGCATTATGGGATTGCGCGCACATCATTCAAATCTGAAACCCAGCCGACTGGAGCAGCATGAGAACGATTGAAGATTAGAGGCTTTATTCATAATTCCTGGTAAGTTCACTTAATTATACTTGAGAAATATATCCTTTTTATATATTTGAGTTAATGTACAAGCGATATCATGTCACAATAGCCTCCTATCCTGACATTTAGCCTTGGTAACTACTGTGCAATAAACTGGGAATTGCTATCATAGCATAGTTAACTTAGGCCAAATTTTCGATTTTTGGAAGTTACTTTTTCTTATTGAGAGCATTCAAAGTAGTGTTTACCTAACTTTGATCATAAAGCTCAATGCGAAAGACTGTCATAGTAACTAACTACTAAGGTTATCTGTCGAAATAACTGACAAACAGCAAAATATGTGAAATTTCTTTTTTTTATATCTGTTTATTTGTTTATATGTGTTCAAAAGTCCCATATTGACGTGACGCCTTATTATAATAAGTGAAAGACATCTTTATATGCCCGACTGGACAGGTTAGCCTGATTTAAAAAAAAGTTATAATAAAAAAAAAACGAAAAAAAAAAAAAGACTGAGGAAGCATTGAAACGAGAGATTGATTCTGATTACATTAACGTTTCATTTAACATCAAAACAAGCTTATAACGGCACACATAAACTCACAGACCAACGCTACTTTTGCGTCATCAAAGGGTAACGCCCCTTTTTTGGGCAAAACAAACGGATTCCTGATACAGAACTCGCTCCAGGGACCTTTTGTTTTTCATTGCTTCTGATGTATACAGGCCTGTCAGACACAATTACAAACCGATATTGTATAATATTTATATTGTTTAGTCCTAGCCTGCGAATATTTCAAACTTAAAATCAGTTAACAGCCAAGGAAGCATGCCTAATGAGAGCTAACGTTAATCACGTAGCTACTAGCAGCAGCTTCGTATTTCTAACTACAACAAAACTGTCAATAGCTTAAATCAAGTGAAATATGATCCAAGCAAACCACCGACTCCTCTTGACATGGCCTCATCGTCAAGTTTATCATACTGTGAGTGTGTTAATGACAAAAATAGGCTACTTGGTGATTCCACGAGATAATGGTAACATTAGATGTCCATATTTGGCCACTGCGTGGGGTTATTAATCCAGTTTTCGAAAATTTCAAAGGGAAACCTCTGTAAACACCGTATCCAGTAGCTTCTTTAAATACCTCTCACGGTCCTCGGCCCGCAAAGAGAGTGTGTATGTTTCTGCCATTTTTGCTAACAAGAAATTAGAGTGAGTTCTGTATCAGAGGAATCCGTTTGTTTTCCCCCAAAAAGGGGCGTTAACCTTCGATGACGCAAAAGTAGAGTTGGTCTATATAAGCAGCATCACAAGTGAGCTGTTTTCGTGAGTATCACGATTGCAAATACATGGTTCAATAAACAATTAGTTAACAAGTTAATTACTTCTTTTAGAGACAATATTAACTGTTGTTCTATTTCTCCAACGAAAATAGTTCCAAACAACGATCCAATCAAAACTATTTTGCTCATTCTCAAATCAAAACTAAGTGGTGTTTTTGCTGAATGATTCAGCTTTTTGAACGGATCGGTTCAATGAATGACTCAGTTGATTCACTCATTAAGTTATTCGCTGCCACCTAATGGCGGTTTAGTTTCACATTTAAAAAGTATCATTGCATTTTTCCAACATTTATTAATTTTATTTTCAAAAATTAATGTAAAACATTAATGTCGTTACACAGTTGTAATTTTGAACTGTAAATAATTTAAATTGATTGGTGGTACAGTTGTACAATGTAATATTATAATTTATAATTATAATTTATATAATTTTTTATAGTTTGTTTATTCTAAAATATATGCCATTTTCGGTGTTAATTTTGGTATCATTTATGTGCCAACGAAGCTTTTATGGGTTTGGAACCACATGGAGGTAAGTGATTAATGGCAAGATTTTCATTTTGGGGTGGAGTATTGGTAAATGCTGATTGTATTGTATAAGTGGCATTTGACATTTATTTTATTGAGCTAGTTTCATTTAATACATAACTTTATCCTGATGCTTTTGCTTGTTTTTATGTGCAGATGTTTTCATGGAAACACAACACTCTCTGGATACAAGACGGACACATGGAGGCCAAACAAGAGGGACAACCCTCATGTGTGTGCTCATGTCAGAAAGTGGATGGACTTTTAGTATGTATTTATTAAATTGTCTTTTGCAGGAATATTCTTATTTTAATAGAACATAAGCTCAAACAACAGAATTTGTGATTTAATGTTGATTCCAGCATTTTATTTTAATTAATTATTTCTTTACACAAAAATTATACAAATTCTGTTGATTGACCTTCATTTTTATAGAAAGTATTTAAATTAATGTTCTACTCTGAGTATGGCTTTTTTAACATGTATTTGTAGTTATTTGTGATGCTATGTTATTTTTATGATAAGATTTTATCTGTTGAAAGACTGACATTTTTATTTTACCAGTAAAAGCCTTGTAATGCCTTTCTGCCAGTTTTAATAAATACTTATTTGCAACATCATTGACTTTATTCATTTTTATTCATTTGTAAATGTATTAAGAATGAATGTAATGTTTACAGGACCTTATTGGCAACTTTTTTGCCAGGTAAATACTGTACTTTAGTGAAATTACAAAATATTGCTGTAAAATAAACTACAAGTTAAATTCAATGTTACTGTAAAAAATACTACAAATACTTCCATTAGAGCGCAACTAATGGAAACACTAATCACGGTTATGGTGAAACACATTACTGTTAAACCTCTGTTAATTCTCAATAAAAAACTTTTGTAGATGTCTAACAGAAATAAAGTCAGTCTGGTTAGTAATAAGTGAAGCTGTTAATGCAGTTTGTGGAGTTGTTTAATCCTCCTCTGGTGAGATCTCCAGAGATTTAATGTCTTCTTTTATCTTCAATTGATTTCATCTAAGGTTGTGGCTGAAGTCAGTTGTAGTTCTTGTGTTACTGCTTATCTCTTTTTCTGTTCTCTTCTTTCCTTCAGTGATTCTACTTCATATTTAATATATACACAGATTTTGTGGCTCAGATAAGGTCCAGTTCTGGTAAATTTCTTTACTCTTGGCTGACATTTGGCATTGGTTTGGCCTGCTTTTGGCTCAAATCTGGCAAACAGGAGCGGTCCGTCGAAGTGCCATCATTCCACGCTGCATGTGGGCCAGATCATCTTTCCACATGTGCCAGATGTGAGCCGGATCTGGGCCGACACAATGTTGCTATGTGGGATTGGTTTCCTCAACTATATATCGGTTTCCTCAACTATATATCGGTTTCCTCAACTATATATTGGTTTAGATACATTGGTTTCCTCAACTATATATTTGTTTCCTCAACTATATATTGGTTTCCTCAACTATATATTGGTTTAGATACATTGGTTTCCTCAACTATATATTGGTTTCCTCAACTATATATCGGTTTCCTCAACTATATATTGGTTTCCTCAATTATATATTGGTTTAGATACATCAGTTTCCTCAACTATATATTGGTTTCCTCAACTATATATTGGTTTTATCAACTATATATTGGTTTCCTCACCTATATATTGGTTTACTCAACTATATATTGGTTTCCTCAACTATTGGTTTAGATACATTGGTTGGCTCATACATTGGTTTAGATACATTAAAATTTGTTAATTTATACAGTGGTTTGTCAAAATACAGGTTGTTGGCTCAAATGTAAATTGGTAAGGACACATTGGTTTGCTGGTGAGTTGATGGGGTTGTCATAGAATGGCAGCTAATGGAGTCTGTTTTTTTTTTGTTTTGTTTTTTTACTGCAAATAGCATTGAAATATTGATGGGCTGCCACAATAGACTCATACAACCAAGACTGGCTTCCATTTTCATAAATTTTCAAGGCTTGAAAGCAATTCTAAAATGACCTGATATTTACAGGCTTCCATGACTGTGGGAACAGTGTTATTACACCTGTGTCTTTGAGACACATTATTTATTTAATTTATTAATTATTCACATTATTTATCTCCCCACTCCAACCCGTGTCTTCACAAGCAACACGCACTCGTCCTGGGTCTGATTTAACAACAGAGATTCAGCCCGTGTCTTCACAAGCAACACACACTTGTCCTGTGTATGATTTAACAACAGAGATTCAGCCCGTGTCTTCACAAGCAACACACACTTGTCCTGTGTATGATTTAACAACAGAGATTCAGCCCGTGTCTTCACAAGATTTACTGGAGAGTCATCTGCAGCTATGTTGGATACTGTTGTTGAACCAAGTGACAGTGAATACAGGTGGGTGAAAAAACATAAATTCATTCAAATCCTGCTATGATGCTTTTAATCAGGGTGCTCATCAATTCGGGACTCTGGCTTTACCATTGCAACATATAGTGAGAACATTTAGTTTAATCTCCAATGTTTTTTCTGTCTGTCCCGATATTACTTCGTCTCCTGTGTCATGCTGTTCTGTTTGTTTTGTGTCTTCCTGTTCAGAGCATAGTGTTTTGATTCTGACACTTCTGTCTGATTATCCTGACCCCATGCTCCATCTCATGTGTCTCTGTCAGGAGTGGCTTCCTTGCCATGTTATCCTGTCTGTTTTGCTTTTTTTTTTTTCTCTCTGTTGGATGTGCTCACAACTTGGTTGTCTTTGTTTTCTATCCTCACCCCCTTGCCGTCTTGTTAATAATTCATTTGCTTCACTTTGTTACCCTGCCCAGTGAGTCTGTGTTCTAGTCAGCCAGGGGTGTGTCCTGTAGAGTTTAGCTCCAACTTGCCTCAACACACCTGCCTTGAAATGTAGTATACCTGGTAATATCTTGATTAGATGCCTCAGGTGTGTCGTAATTGGGGTTGGAGCTGAACTCTGCAGGACAGTGACCCTCCAGGAGCAGGATTGGACACCCTGCACTATGATTTGATATGTTTATTTTTCAGTTAGTGTGAGTAAAAAAAATAAAGGCCACTTACACTCTCTGTTCTCGTCTCTTACCGTTACGGGACAGGTTAATTTAGTAGCAAACGTTTTTATTTTACCTTAAAGGGGTGCTTGATTATGATTTGACTTTAGTGTGTAATGTTGCTGTTTGAGCATAAACAACATCTGCAAAGTTACAACGCTCAAAGTATAAAGCAAAGGGAGATATTTGCTTTTAAAGAAATCTCTTTTTAAGGACTACAACAAACGGCTGGTAGAGACTACACCACATTACTCCCAGGTTAGTGACATCACCAACCCTAGAATTTACATAAACCCCGCCCCCTGAACACGATTTATAGATAATCAAGACAGAATATGCTAATCAATGACTAGAAGATAACTCCACATCAGCTTCATAAATTCATCAACTAACCATTCAGAAATGTCCTGTTGTTTCTACATGTTTCACTTCTTCTTGAGTCTCTTCATCGTTGTCTGAATTCGGTTTGAACATAAAAGGCTAAAAGTTTTTGACATTTTCAGTGTGTGTGTGTGTGTGAGTGCAAGCTCTCGAAGCTCCGTCCCCAGTGCTGTGAGCTGCAGCTCATTTGCATTTAAAGGGTCACACACAAAAACGGTGTGTTTTTGCTCACCCTCAAACAGTGACAATTTTAACATGCTATATAAAAATATCTGTGGGGTATTTTGAGCCAAAACTTTACACACACACACTCTGGGGACATCAGAGACTTATTTACCATCTTGTGAAAAGGGCATTATACCACTCCTAAGATGTTGAATAAAATGTTACAGTACAACAAACTCACTTTAGGAAATGAAGTAACATTGTCTAAATATATTGACATTAAAATAAATTCTTTTTTATAAAATTTTTATACAATTTTTTTTTCAAATTTGTTTAAACTGTCTTTATATACCAATAATAATTAAAATGTAAGTGCTCTGAAAAAGAGAGTATAAAATTTGAGTGACTGTAGACCTTTTAATCTGCAATAAACACAACTCATTATTTCCATTTGGGATGAAACAATTGATTGGTTTGGGCGACTGTCACTCACCCTTGTAACCATGTCAACCACCCCTGTGGCTAGATCTGCCCATATGCGCGCGCACCCGTTTGATTTGAGGAGTGCAAGAGAGACTTGGAACCTACGAAGAGTGAAATTAAGGCAGAGAAAGAGCATTCAAAACTCAAAGCACCTGCATATGCAGTCAGCGAAGGCAAACAAGGCAAAAACTACTTCCTCGGACCCTGGTTGCCGGCACTCCTGAATGACCTCCTCTGCTTCGCCCTCGACCCCGGACCTGTCCTCGAACCGATGATGCGGTTCTTGTCTCTGGAGTGTAGTCCTCTTCAGAGTCAACAATGTTTTCATCATGTAAACTCTTACATGCAAAACACTGTATATGTTATGAATCTTACACGAAATTGAAAAACGTGTATCAATGCAACCTGTTTTTAGCTTTGCCTTATAAATATAGCTTGTTACCTATAGCCTAAATATAGCTCATTACCGAATCAAACAAAATATATTTTAAACTTATTTTAAAGTATTGATATGCTAGCTTGATAGTGAGTACTAAAAGCCATCTTATTTGTTTATATTTATAGTGATAAAGTTAGGTGTTTTATTAGCCTGGTGAAAACCAGACCCTTCTCAGTTGAAACTGAGTGTAGGGTCTGGTGAAGCTATGTAGACAAATCATTTCCAAAGGGGCGTGACCAACCGACGTAGCTCAAATTCTGCTGGGCGCAATTGGATAGTCTTAGAACCAATCAGATCGATGAAGGAGATGACGTATGCTTCGAGTGTTGTTCTTTGCTCCGGTTTTAACGAAAACGGTAAGTTTAAATCGCTCAAAACAGATGCGATAACTGATTCGAACCAGGCGGCAAGGAAGTCGACCGGAAGTTGAAGTCGGTCGTGTGCCGCCATCTTGTAGCAGAACTTCACTTGCGTTAGCATTCCCATTGACTCCCATTCATTTTGGTGTCACTTTGACAGCGAATAACTATACATCTGAGGCATTTAAAGACTCCATTTGTCCATTATTTATTTCTAAAGATACACGACAATGTATAAAGGGCTCCTTTACCTTCTATGTTACATTATGGCCCCGTAGAAACAGTCTTTGTAAAAATAGGCTAACGATTGCGTCATAACCACTCGACTCTCTGTCGCACAGTAGAGAAATTACCATGCAGACAGGAGGAGAAGCTCACAGGCAATTAACTTAATATGGCGTACTGGCGTTACATTTTAAAATACTATACAAAAGAATTAATCAGAATACTTACTCCTGCTCACTCACGCCAAAGAACTCCCCGCTCAAGCTCGCCGTCTCTGCAAGATTAACGATGGCAGTTTGCACGCACAGCCACTAGAAGATCTACATCTGTCAGACAGGTTGATCACATCATCAAGCTTAGTTTGAGTCTGCGCGTCAGAAACGGAAGTGCTAAAAATTGCAAAAAATGGGTTTCACTTGTCTCAATTGAGTTCCAATGGGGTCGCTGTGTCCATTTCTTTTACTGTCTATGATTCGAACCTATGATTCGAACGAGTGATGTTCCATGGCGGCATCCATCTTTATGAAATCTCTCAGCGTCGCTGCGCTGTCGTCATCATGTAAATGCCTCCCCAAATGTTTCTGATTGTTGCCGCGATTTCGGCGGTACAGAAATTAGTTTGAATGGGCTCTTCTACAGACTATCCTGGAGAGAGCGTTAAAATTCGCTGGAAGTAGTCTGGGTTTTCCCAGGCTAGTGTTTTATTACATGTGATTCTAACATGATGTCACTGCATGCACTGCGCTCCTTCCTCTCCACTCGTCTCAGGTAAATACATAAGTAAATAAATGCGCGTTCATGTGTTTTGGGGGCGTGGCTTTGGCAGGAGCTCAGAAGGGGGGGGGGTTGGAGTGAATGGAAATAATGATCTACAAACACTCGATTTTTATACTCTCTTTTTCAGAGTTATTACATTTTAATTATGTATTGGTATATAAAGACAGTTTGAACAAATTTGGAATGTTTTTTTTTTTTTAGAAAAATCCTACCTACCCTGCCTTTAATGCCTTTAATATATCAAATATGTGATCTTACAGTGTAATAAAAGAATATGCAGTGTAACACTGGACTGATATGCTCTGTCATTGTCACAGCATGTGCTCTGTCACAAAGCACATGCACCAAGTGACACTGCACGCTACATGTACTCTATACTGTACATTCTTCTGTGCAATAAAGTTCTGAATTGACCATTAACAGTGCATCTAATTTATGTTATGTAATTTGGCAGCTTCAGCTTTAGTTAGTCTTCTGTTTACTATACCAAACAATGGACAACGGCGGTTTTCTCTGACAGGCTTCATCTTTACACAGTCATAGATTCCTTCCTGTATCCTGCTTTGTTGACAAACTAAAAATGCATTTATATACATATCAAGTATCTCTTAATTTTTAACTAAAATGGCAGCTAGATGAGGGCAGGACAGTTGGCTGCTATGTCAATTGTCCATGAAGCCCCCCCCCCCACTTCATGTCACGACTGTGTGTTGATGCAATGATTCATGGTCCCGAAGCTGTACATGTGTCAGTGAATGATGTTGCAGATGATAAAGTAAGATCGCAGATTACTTCGGGAGCATGAATCAGTGCATACACATAGAAATATTTGTGTGTGTGTGTGTCCTGAAATGCACTGACTCTCATCATCAATGAAACACATTGTTTTAACCCTTTCCAATAATTATCTGGTAAAGGTAATCTTTAAAATACAGTATCCTGAAAAAAGGATGTTTTTTAAAGAGTTTATTTGAAAAGATCAATGGCAATTTGATTCCTCAAATCATACGGAGTTAAGTGTCATTGTTGTGGGAAAAAATCAGAGTGAGTGAAAAAAATTGGGGTGGGAAGGAAACTCTACGTGGTGCTTCCCGCTTGTGTTGGTTCTGCAGCATCACTTGAGTGATCTTGGATGTACGCAGCTGTGTTTGGGAAAAGTTGTCTGTCTTTAGCGGTAAGTTATCATATAAGTCGTTTTTTATTATTTATAAAGAAGAACCAACCAACCTACCAAAGCTCCATTACACTCACCACCTTTCTTTAAAAATAATTGTTGAAGCTCTGCGATGGAGGACGATCTGCAGGAGTTTTTAAGATCACGAGATGTTCCAGAAGAGGACATCATCTTCATGAAAAGGGACAAGGTGTGTAATGTTTGTGTAATGTAATGGCCAATTTACCTATATTTAGCTAATATGTAAATGATAGCTACTTTTAATTATTCAACCAAAGGTGTTGATGTGTATCAATAGGTTACTGTCGTGACCCCCATCGAGTGAAACATAGGTGGAACATTTAATACCCTATCTATAAAAAAAGAGTCACATATAGGCCTAGGCTGTTTTTTTTTTGTTTTTTTTTTTACATATTTTTATTGAAAGACATTGGCTATAACAATGACATTTCCAAAACAAAAACATTTTATATATATTTTAACTATCTTCCCTCTCCCACCCACAACCACCCACAGCATCCAAAAAAAAAAAAAAAAAAAACCTGTTACACAGGAATAGTTATTATACAAAGGCTAAGACAGACATGTCCACATATTTTCAAATAAGCACATCATATACACAAATCAATCAGTGGAGTGAGAGGTATCTGATATTGCCTGTATTGATATTTGGTTATTTTCCAGAAAATGTATAAAAAGATCCCATATTTTATGGTAATCTCTTAGTTTGCCCTTTATACTGTAGGTTATTCTTTCCAATGCAATACAATGTGACAGATCTTTTAACCAATGATCAATAGATGGACCTTCTATGTTCTTCCAGTAGAATGCTACTAAACGTCTTGCAATAACGAGACAAATGTCAATCATTTTAGTGTGATAACCTGATAGTGATAGGCTTACAGGAATTAAACCCAAAGCACAAATTTCAGGGGTCATTGGAATTAATTTTGAAATGATTGAAGAAATTAGTGCTGTCACTTTTTGCCAGAATGTCTTGATCACCTCACATTCCCATATACAATGGAAGAATGTTCCCTTATGTTTTTGGCATTTAAAACAGGTATCTGGGATTTCCGGATTAAACCTGTTTAACTTTTCTAATTCTGTTAGTAGAGGTCTAGATAGTGAATGATTTTGCTTGACATTGATATAACTGCGAATTTGCAAATATTTAAAAAAGTGTTTCATTGGGATTCCAAATTTTTCATTAAGATCTTTAAAGGACATCAATGTATCTCCCTCAAACAAATCCCCAACCTTACGAATGCCCTTTAGTGCCCATTGTTTAAAGCCAGAGTCATTTTCTCCTGGTCTAAAGTCCCTATTGCCCCAAATAGGAGAGAAGTAGGAAAGAGTTGGGACTACTCCCAATGTGTGCTGAACATCATTCCATACTATCAAAGTATTTTTAACAAAGGGATTTTTGGTAGTCTTTTTTAGATTTTTATACAAGTCAGAGTACAAAAACATATCCATCCCTATACCTTTAGCATCTATAGATTCTATTTCTACCCAGGGTAATTTTGGCTGTAAGGAAAACCAATAAGTGGCACAAGTCAACTGGGCAGACCAGTAGTACCACTGCAAATTGGGTAAACGTAAACCTCCTCTGTCATAAGGGAGATATAACAATGTTAGGCGAAGCCTTGCACGTCTATTATTCCAGATGAATTTGGTTAATTTTTTTTTCATATTAGAGAAAAAGCCTAATGGTGGAGAAAGTGGAATAGAGAGAAATAAATAAAGAAATTTGGGAAGAATGTTCATTTTTATAATGTTTATACGACCAATTAATGAGATTGGTAGGGAGGACCATCTGTCTACAGTTTCACAGACTTTGGTTATAACTGGGTTGTAATTGGCAGAAACTAACTTGTCAATTGTGGGGGTAATAACTATTCCTAAATATTTGAAGCCATTAATTGCATTTATAAATGGATGTCCAACCGGTGGTTGATGTCTTTCGTGGGTATTTAAAAACAGTATTGATGATTTGGTCTTGTTAATTTTATAGCCAGAAAATTTTCCAAATCTATCAATCAGTTGGAGCAGTGCTGGAACGGATCTCTCAAGCCTTGTTAGAAAAAGAATGGTGTCATCTGCATATAGTGCTATTCGGTGATCACGATCTTTAATTTGAATGCCCTTGATGATAGAGTTACTTCTGACTGCAATTGCTAAAGACTCCAATGCAAGAATAAAGAGCATTGGTGACAGTGGGCATCCTTGACGTGTGCCCCTATATATATCAAAAGGTCTTGATACTGTATTATTAGTCCTAACTTCTGCTAATGGTTTAAAATATAAAATATAGCTGCAAGCAGCAATCACGGGGCCAAGCATTCCAGCGGCAACATCAGGAGCTAAGCATATGTAGCATCAGACCAAATGCAATAATGAATAATGAAATTAATAATTGCATGATTGTAATTGAAATGGCTGAAAATCGTTAATAAAAGTTCCACAGCAAGGAGCTAAGCATGGCATGGAGCATCAGACCAAATGCAAACGAGTAAGAAAAGCAATTATTGGAAGAGTGTAATTGAAACAGCCAGTAAAACTCCAGTAAAATGATGCATTATCATTTTTGGAAAATAGTTGGCGCTGTAATCAAATCGCTTTGTTGTGTTCTGTGGGAGGTGACAATGTTGTGGGCAATTTCTTTCAAAATACTTACAGACCTTTAGGGCAATGAGTCGAACATGCCCACCGAGTTTCGTTCCGATCGACTTCCATTAACCTTGTCAAATAGGTGCTTAAAGTTGTTTGGCCAATGGCGGCCATGTTTTTTAAGATAAGTGAAATTCCTCATAGAGCACTTGTGCCACATTGGGCCATATCAATTTTCAAGTTGATTGGATCAACGGTTGCTTAGTTATAGCCATTTGATTTTTTTTCATCCTGTAGCGCCACCAAGTGGCAGATATGGAAAAAAAATAATAATTTGACTAAAGTTTTTGTTCATGCATATGAGTTCTGAGTTTGGTGAAGATATCTCATTTTGTTCCCGAGTTATAGCCTTTTTCGTAAAATTGGTCCACGAATTTGAATGTTTTGGGTCACCTGGTTTTTTGTTCAGTCTTGATCAAACCACTGCAATAATATTCTGTGGACTCTCTAGATCAGTAATTTTCAAAAATATGTTGCATTTTGTCCTTTGGTTAGCTATAAGAGGTCATTTAGGAAAGGGCCGTGGCCACATGTAACCTAAAGCCTATAAAACTGAAACAAAAACTCAAAACTTTATGAAACTTGGTTATAACATGTGAAAGATGACCCACCAATTGCAATTATAACCACTAGATGTCACCGGAAGACCACTAATGAGCTCACTAAAGACTAAAACATTACAGTTTATGGGCTTGTTGAGGGATTCATCTAGAAAAAATGTATATTACTATTATTTAATATTACTGTTCAAGCATTTCAGATCACATTGAGTCAAAGTTTACCAATTTATTCATACAGATATATCTAATGTTTATAATTATGCCAGATTATGATTGCAATGAAACCTGAAAAATGACATAGAAGCCCATAAAAACAGAAGACTTGCAATAGGTTTTATCACCCATCATTTATTTTAATTATCTATATATATAACAAAATGTGTGCATCTGTGTGTGGGTTTAAGCATGCTTATTGAGTATTAATATACTAGTTTAAACATTTCATGTTTGTGTGTGTCTGTAATTCTGTTCTATTCTTTTACTGTCAGCCATATCTAGGTTATTTAAAATCAGTGCAGTACTATTATCTAGACTGTGAAATTATACATAAATTGCGTATGCTTCTTTGGAATGAAATTAAGACAACATATAACAGTTATAAAGGTTAAAGAGACAGTGTTGTATGATAAATTGCATTTACGACCACTAGATGTCACTGGAAGACCACTAATGGGCTTTGCAGAGATATAGCCTCAGACTCATTTTGTGAAGATGCCTGACATCTGAAGCAGCGCTGTACAAAAACGGTTTCGTCTATTGACACGAAATCCATAACTTTTTGTCAGCACGATCTGAAGATGATCTGATTCAATTTTGGTGAAAATCAGACAAACGGTTGAGGATGAGTTTAAAAAAAAAGGTTTTCAACATGAATCAAAATGGCGGACAGGAAGTTTTGCTTAATATGACATAATTGGTATGTATGTTGTCTGCATGTCCCAAGGAACATTTTGAGACATGTTTCATGATAATAGGCTAATGCAATCAAAAGTTATTAGCATTATTGGAAATGTAATAATTAGCGGTTATTGATTGGTTTATTACTCTTGACCAATAGGTGGCGCTGTGACCAAAATGATGTGGCGTGGTCAATGTGATGTGACAATGTCACATATTAAGTTTTGTGTAAATATCTCCAACCTTTGCAGAGATACAGCCTCAGATGCAGTTTGGCATCTTTCCAGCAAATTCGTTGGTACGCTAATTGAAAACGGTTACGTGTATCGACACAAATTCCATAACTTTTTGCCAGCATGGTCTGAAGATGATCCAAATCAAATTTGGTGAAAATCTGAGCAACGGTCTAGGAGGAGTTCGAAAAAGTAGGTTTTCAACATGAATCAAAATGGCGGACAGGAAATTTTGCCAAAATTGACAAATGGGGTATCAGTGTTCTCGGCATGACCCAAGGAATCTATCAACATCAGTTTTGTTACAATAGGCTAATGTATGCAAAAGTTATTAGCATTTTTCGAAAAATCGTTATAACTATTGACCACAAGGTGGCGCTGCCCCCAATTTTTTTGTGTACATTCAGGGCATGGAGCCGGACATTTTTGTAATTATTTGCGAAACGATACGGAACTTCATTCTTAAGATACAGCAATTTACAACTAAATTCAAAATGGCCGTTCATGAGCTATTCGGAAACGGTTTGAGAAATCAACTTGAATTCCATAACTTTTTGCCAGCATGGTCTGAAGATTATCTGATTCAATTTTCGTGACAATCGGTGCAACGGCCTAGGACGAGTTCGAAAAAGTAGGTTTTACGAACATTTGACGATAGCGAAAAAACTAAACCTTGCGATTTTTGAATTTCGGTGTCCATTCGACTCGGCATGAGCCAAGGAATCACAGGAAAAAAGAATTTTCATTTTGTGGCTTACGGTTCAAGAGTTATTAGCATCAAGTTTTTGAAAGTTTAGACAATTGGTGGCGCTAGAGAGTTTGAGTTAGAGACTTCAAATTTGCTACGGTTAATGTTCAGACAGTCCTCTATTAGTGTGCCAAATTATACAACTTTCCCGCAATCGGTTCTATGGGCTACCATAGACTTGGGGTGGAAGAAGAAGAAGAATAATAACGCCAACAAACACAATAGGTGCCTTCGCACCTTCGGTGCTTGGCCCCTAAATATTGACCCATCGTAGAAATGAATTTCCAAAACCAAAACGAGTCAATACTTCATTCATATACAGCCACTCTACCCTGTCAAACGCTTTTTCCGCGTCAAGTGATAGGATACATGTGTCATGGGCTTCCCTTTTTTCATACAGAATGTTTAAAACGCGCCTTATATTATGAGTAGCCTGACCATTTTTTATAAATCCATTTTGGTCTAAACCTATTACAGATGGAAGACATTTTTCCAATCTTGACGCCAAGATTTTAGCAATAATCTTTATATCTGTATTAAGTAGAGAGATTGGTCTGTATGACTCGCACTTGGTGGGAGACTTTTCAGGTTTCAAAAATAAAGTAATTACGGCATTTCTCAAAGTTGGTGGCAAATAACCATTTTGAAATGATTCGGCATACATTTCCTTCAGGGGGCCAATCAATTTATCTTTAAAGAGCTTATATATGTCAATTGGCAGTCCGTCAGGGCCAGCTGATTTGCCATTCTTCAGCTTTGATATAGATTCCATGACTTCACTTTCTTCAAATGTACGGTCTAAATAATTTTTTCTGATATAAGTGGAAACTGGAGATCATTGAGAAACCGAGTTTGGTCTTCAGTAAAAAGTGCCGATTCAGATTTATATAAATCTTTATAAAACGGAGAGAGTGTTATACTGAGCCCTTAGTTTAAGAAGATCATGATGTATTGTATTTGAAGTGTCTAAATAAGCCTTTCCCTCTGCAATCTTAATTTCTTTTTCCAATAAATCTAATTCCAATTTTATTTTATTCATTTTTGAGCTTGTAAAACAAATTATCTGACCTCGGATATATGCTTTGAATGCTTCCCACCTTATAGTAGCTGACGTTTCATTTTTATTCTCTTTGAAAAAATTATCTATCTGTTCTCCAATAAATTTGATAAAATCACAATCATGTAGCCATTTTGGTTGGAGGCGCCATCTGCGAGTTTCTTTCATATCGCATATTAATTTGTAAACTAAAGACACTGGTCCATGATCCGAAATGACAATAGTATCATACTGACAAATTGCTACTCTTGGAAAAAGGTCATTAGAAATTAAAAAAATAATCAATACGAGAATGTCCCTTCGTCACTGTAGAGCAGCATGAATATGTTCTTTTACTAGGATATAACCTTCTCCATGGGTCAAACAGATTAAGTTCTCTTATATAGTTCCATATCTTTATTCTAGACTGTATGTGGGTTGTATCTGTTCCTGTTGTGCGGTCAAGGCTAGGAGATAATGTGCAATTAAAGTCTCCAGCAATTATCAGTTTTCCTGATAAAGAAGACAGTAAAAGAAATAATTTTTCAAAAAAACTTGGACAATCTGTATTAGGGCCATACACATTTGCCAAAATAATGTTTTCATTAAGAATGGATCCTTGAATTATTATGTAACGTCCTGCTGTGTCCTGTACAACCTTGGATATTTGAAATGGAACTGACTTATGTATTAAAATCATAACCCCCCCTAGAGTTAGAAGAAAATAAAGCTGAATAAACGTGGCCTTTCCATCGTCTTTGTATTGGTGTCGTGTCATTTGAAGATATATGACATTCTTGTAAAAATACAATTGAGGGATTAAGTTGTTTAATTCTGGTCATTACTTGTTTTACTTTAGATAGTTTCCCCAAACCTCTCACATTCCACGATGTTATTTTTAGTTCTGAATTGGAGCCCATTACAGTGTTAGTGCCTAAATCGAGAGCTGTTTATTATTACAAGATTGTGCCCTAGCCTATTACAGTAAAATGCAATTGCCCCTGTTACTGAAAAATTGTAGAAAATAAATAGGATGCTTCTCTTAACGCTGGCTCCCTGAACTCGCCAGTGCTTTACCCGTACATACCCATTAACTGAAGATTCAACACTTTGTGTCGCCGATCCTATCACTAGGAGCAGCAAAACACGGATCACAAGCATATTCTCTGCTATATGCTCCCACAAACAAGCGGCTAAACATATTAGAAAAAGAACAGCCTATAATAGAAATTCATCTATTATAGATGAATTTCGGATTCATCAGCCAAGTTATTTTGAACTGTCAATCATATTTCCATCCATTATCAGTCCCAAACGTAAAAAAAAAAGAAGAAAAAAAAACATATACTTATATATATTTCGTTACAAGACAGTTCCTTTCTTCTGTATTCGGTCTTCTTGGTTGAGGGATTAAGAGCTTGAATCCTTTAGGTTGCGAATGAAATTTTCCACCTCAGGTGGATTCTCAAAAATGCGGTCTCGTCCTTCATGGGTGACGCGCAACTTCGCCGGAAAAATTATTCCATATCGGATGCCCATGGATTTAAGCTGTTGTTTCACCTCGTAGAATTTTCTTCTATTCAGATGCGTTTCTCTGGCGATATCCTGAAAAAACTTTACTTCGCGTTCGTCATATTTTACCTTGCGTTTGGCCCGCACGACTTGCAGCACTTTGTCTTTATCCTTAGAATTCAAGAAGCGCATAATGAGTATTCTGGGAGCGTTCCGATCTCGGCGGTCCTGTAAGCGGTGAGCTCTTTCAATGATTATCGGGTTGGCAAAATTCTCTGGTCCCAGTACCTCAGGCAGCCATCTCTCAAGGAAACCCACTGTATCTGAGCCTTCAGCGCCTTCAGGGAGGCCAACGAGACGCACATTATTACGACGACTTTGATTTTCCTGGTCTTCCAATTTAACTCCAATAAGTTTCACCTGTTGCTGAAGAGTGTCTACAGTATTTTGCAAAACGGACACCTGGTCTTCTGTATCGCTGATACGGTGTTCCGCGTTTGACAGTCTGTCAGAAAATTCCTTAACTTCTTGTTTAACCTCCTGTATGGCTGAGAGGATTCCTGTAAATTGGACTGAAAAGTCTTCTCTCATGCTTGTAATTGCACTCATAATGTTGCTCTCTTGATTTTTTTCAGTAAGCCTATTTGTGCTGACTTCTTTATCCTCAGATGCCATGTTAGCATGAGGATTTGCAGGCTCGGCATTGGATTCGTCTTGATTTCCATGTTTTTTCTTTGTTGTTCGCGATGACATTTTGTAGTAGATTTGTTTACAGTGACCTAACGTATATGTATTTTTCAGTTTCAGAATGATGTGAGGCTGTTTAAGAATGGAATTGCCGCTTGCTGTGAGAGCTCAGATAAACGCGTGCGATCAACGTGCCGCCATGTTGACCTCCCCAGGCCTAGGCTGTTTTAATTATTGCTAGCCAGGGCAATCAGTAGCTGTCTGTATATAACCACATGACAGTTCTCCAATTTATCTTAGTGGCTAGGAGTATATAAGTGTGCAAAAATAAGAGATAATTTACATGGAACAGTTTTAGAAATGTAAAATAGCATAATATAGCTATTTTACTTAACAGAAGATACTTTCATCTATTCCACAATAACAAAAATTAAAACTGAACAAAATGTGCATTCCCCTGGTTGTTTTTATAATGCTTGGCTTCCTGGATGATCATTTACTGTATTTTTTGTGCACTGTTCATAAGTTCCTGCTTTGTCCTGAAACATAAAAGTGCTCACTGTTGTTAAGAAAAATCCTTAAACTACTGCACATTGTTTGGTTTCCCTGCATTTTATGCACATTGTAGTTGTGTCTTACATTGCCTATATGATCATGAGAACCTGCTTTTTCACTAAGGGCAGTTTAAGGGACTCATAGAGAACTATAAACAAAAAATACACACATTCATTGATAATCAAGAATTCAACACACTAGAGCCCTGATTATGTAGTTATGACCTGTGTAAATTGTAATGAATGATGTGTAAAAAATAAAGAATAAAACATTTAAACTAATATAAATTACACAGATCATATACTGAGGAAAGGTTTACTATAGTTTAATAAAGTTTGTTGTCTTCGTGAGCATCACTGGGTCCTTGAGTCCTTTAAATTATATTGTGAAAAGCTGGATTCAAATCACTGTATAGAAGACTCTGTAAATGTACTTACAAAAACTTACAAAACTTACAAAATGAGACACATTCAAGTAAATTGTCATAAGAGATAACTACAGAGAAACTACAAGTTTGATTATCAGATAAATGATTATATATAGCACAAAATTAAAATCAGAAGGAACAAGAGGGTTTCTAAATTGAAAATAAGTGCATTTGCAAGCAGCTGAATGTAACCCGTAGACAGGCACAAGTAGGGGTGTGACGTGCAACTATCACAGAACATACAAACAGTTATTAGTCATCATCAAGCAGGCAACAGATCAAACCTGCATGTGGAATAGATTCAAATATTCTATGTGAAAGAGCTTTATCAGGGCTTCAACATTTTCATTCAACTGTAATTACTAGTGGCTACTAAGCTTGTTAGATTATCTATACTTTCAAAGTTCATATACTGAACTCCACTGTAAAATCTGCATGGCATGTAAATGAATAGATGTGACTTTCACTGTTCTATGTAAATTGGAAATTGGTATAATAAAAAACAAACAAACAAAAAAAAAACATTTGAATTAATACAGCCTGTTAATGTATTATGAATTAATGGGTGCATTTACAGTATGATGTTTCATAAACTAATCTATACATTTAAATGTTCACTGCATTTTCAGATTGACAAGTCTGTGCTCTCATGACTGTTGAGCAAATGGCAAAGTATATAAGTTCATTTGGTGACCGACTTGCTGTCATCTCCTTCTGTCAACAAACAGCTGCCTGCTCTGATAAAGAATCTCTGTTACAATATTTGAGAGCTAAAATTGAATCAAGGAAACTGGGATCAAAGTCCGCTAAAGCTTTGCATGGAAAAGCATGTGCCCTCCCTAAGGAAAATAATTTAATGGCAAGACACAAAAATGTATCTGCAGAAAAAACATCCAGGAGAATTGAAATTGGATGGCTTCACTTCGGCCGTAATGGATATCAACAAGTGAGGACCAATAATGGTGGTGGCACTAGGCATTTGACAGTTCAAAAAAAGACAACTGTTTTACAAATAATGGAAATGGGAAAGGACTTTTTTTTCCCAAATGGAGAGTCACCAAAAGATCCAGAAACAGACTTCACCTTTCATGTTTGTGATTTTAAAAGAAACCACATTCCCATGGACAGCACTGTTGGAGATCTGCATGAACTAACCAAACTGAAATTGTTGAGATTTTACAGAGACCTACTGCAAAAGTGTCTTGGCATGGACATGAAAGTGATCTTGAGGATATAAGCACACATTTATTGGATGACAGACTTTCATATAACAAAGACACCAAGAGGAAGGTTAGTAAAATCATGAAGTCTCGGATTTTAATTTATTTGAATATATTTTGGGCTTCATTTATAAATACAATCACAGAGTTGTTCATTATCATTTAGGGCTAAAACGATTTGACACCATTATCCATTATAAATGTTATGGTTTACTGTTATCAAACTTCCCAAATTGCTTTGGTTTCAATAATAAACTACAAAAATGACAAAAACAAACTGATCATAGCGATTTTTATGTTTCACCAGCTCTGCAATCCAGTTAAGCCATGTTCATAAGTCTTGTTTATTTTTATGATACTTTGTGCGATACATTGCTTTAAAGCAAACAGCTTTACAGTATTAATCATGAAAAAACTGCCACTTTCAGTTAGAATTACAACTTGATTTTTTGCTATCAAGTAGCTCTATATGTATATGGAAATGTATAAATTATGGATAACTGAATAATGGATCAAAGCCTACTGATTAATCTGTAAAACAACTGTTGATTAATCGATTGTCTAAATAATTGTTTGTTGCAGCCCTGACATCATTTATTTGGAATTAAATGTTAATCATTGAATGTTATATTGAATGTTTTTCAGAGAAAAGTAAGGACAGAAGCCCAGAGTACAACAGGAAAGTGGTTATACCTTAGAGACAACCAGCACATCACACGACTCTCTTTCAACACCCAGAGATATCCAAAGAACACACACCATCCAAAGACTTGCAAGCAGCTCAAGTGATGAGGAGACTGATAAATTGGGGAGACAGTGTGCACAGCTATCGAAAAGACCACAGCATACACATGAGCTCTTTGATTTTCAGATAAGCTATGAAATCATTGACTTGCCCAATCAGATTCCTCCGGTACACAACAGCATAGTTCAAAATCTTGGAGATGATGATGATAAAGAAGACAAAGTTGAATGGAATGAAGGCGAAGAACTTGAACAAACAGATGAGGACCAAGATGTTAAAATAACATGGAATGAGAACATCATACAGGTAATGTGGTCCTAATGGGCCGAATGCCACAGTATAGATTTGAAAAATAAATATTCAAACTACAAGCATTAAATGGAAATTATAAATCACCTTAAAAAAAACAATTTGCAAACTAATTACAATAGAAATTATCTTCAGGAGGAAAGTGTAGGAAGCACAAAGTTTTTTTCTACATATTTTGAGACATATAGGTGTTTTTCCCCCTTACTGCATGCTTACAAATAAGCACAATCTCACAGATGTGGTTGGACTTCAATGTCACAGTAATTTTTATTTTTTATTTTTTTAAACCTGTTGAGCTTGAAGTAAAAGTTTTATTTGTCGCTTACCAACTACAGTCTGTACAACCCATGTTTTCCAGTGTTTTCAGTGATCATGTTATTGGTCATGTTAATATCACAGATTTTAAGCTTTGAACAAAATCTGTTGAAAATGTTTGGATTGTCAATAGAAACATTGTATTTCATTAAAACAAATGTTCAGCAGCATTTGAATCCTGTTGTTTTGGGTACGTTAGCTGATAGATTTTTTTTTTAATCGTTACTCATAATTCACAACTGATTACACAGCTGAAAACACCTAATCACTAAACCTGAAGCATCCTCTTTGGTAACACTTTATAATAGCATTCAGTTGTCATTTATAAGTGATTATTAGCTGCATAGCTTGGTTGAATTCTAATGTAGAATGTGGTGTGCTATTTCTTGATATCAGACCACTGCGAAGTATAAAACACCGTTGCCATGACGCGGAATGGACTATTTTCTTTAGCGGAAGAAATACAATCGTTTTTAAATCAATAAACTCCTTTTTAAATCAATATTTTGCGTCAAATTATTTATTTATTTTGTAGGTAGCCATGTAATAAGAGAGGGCCCCAATCGACTTCGCGTCGGGTAATCCGCCTGTCAGGGTTGTTATTCGCTATAACAACTGCCTTGCCCTACATTATCCCTTACTTATTTCTGTAAATCCATTAAACTACTATACCGTTTGACCTAAAGATATCAAACCAACAGTAAATTGATCACAATATTATACCCTATAATGGTGTTTTACTTAAAAAACACTTTACAGAAGGTTCCAGCACCTATAAGCTTCCTGAATTTCTGAAATGTACTATTTCTAAATTGTTTCTAAATATGCTATTGCTACACTTCATGGCAAAAATTGCACTGGTCTGCTAGACTTGGTTGAACAAAATTAAACAATATTTTGTTGCTTAAGCTTATGTATTCAGTCATTATTCAATGGTATACTATAAATCCATGTGTAAAAAAATTACTTCTCACTGTTCTCAGGTCAAATATTTATATGCGATTAAAATGTGATTAATTTCGATTAATTAATTACAAAGCCTCTAATTAATTAGATTATTTTTTTTAATCGAGTCCCGGCCCTAATCTAAACCAATACATAGTTGAGGAAACCAATGTATCTAAACCAATATATAGTTCAGAAAACCAATATATAGTTGAGGAAACCAATATATCTAAACCAATATATAGTTCAGGAAACTAATGTATCTAAACCAATATATAGTTGAGGAAACCGATATATACTTGAGAAACCCGATATATAGTTAAGGAAACCGATGTATCTAAACCAATATATAGTTGAAGAAACCAACATATAGTTGAGCAAACCAATATATAGTTGAGAAAACCAATCTATAGTTGAGAAAACCAATCTATAGTTGAGAAAACCAATATATAGTTGAGGAAACCAATATATAGTTGTGGAGACCAATGTATCTAAACCAATATATAGTTGAGGAAACCAGTGTATCTAAACCAATATATGGTTTAGGAAACCAATATATAGTTGAGGAAACCGATGTATCTAAACTAGAGCTGTCAAAAATAGCACGTTAACAACGTTAATTAGTTGTTTATGCATGCGCAGTGTGACAAATTATTTAGGTCAGGAAAGTCTCGTCGATCTCTGAATTCTCAAGATAGTAAAAATCAGCGGCGAGCGCTGCGACGAAAACACAGAAGAAGCTTAAGGTTTTACCCCAGTTACTCTCAAATACATTCATGCCAAGCTCGGTAAACAGAGACGACTTTGGTAGTTGATACGCTGGAGCTTCTTCCTGTTATAGCGTCCTGTGTTTCACAATGCCCATGCGCAGAACGCCTACATGCAATGCAGCGAAAATTACAGCTGTTTGAAAAAGCATTTGCATTTTACTTGGTTTTACTGGCACTTGAAGCCTTCAGAACGTGAAAGTATCGATCCTAAAATATTGTGGCAGAGCAAATGAACACCTCCTAAAAACAAGAGTACCCAGAGTGCAGAAGGCGCATGTTTGTGTTTCTGAGTTCATTCTTTCGAGTTTCTCTATGCATAATTTCATAGATATGTGGCTATATTTAACCACTGGTTCACCTAAAACTCTTACACTATCTGTAGTTAAATGGCTTGGTTTGATATAGTGCTCAGGTAAATTTGATTAAGTAAATGTTAAACTTTTGAAATTCAGAAAAAAAAGAACCACATATTGATGAATCAATACATGAAAATTATTTATCTGTGTCCTGTTATTTATCTTTTGGTACGCATTTCAGGAAAAAAATTCGGATTAATTGGATTAAAAATTTTAATCATTTGACAGCCCTAATCTAAACCATGATATAGTTGGGGAAACCAATGTATCTAAACCAAGATATAGTTGTGGAAACCAGTGTATCTAAACCAATATATAGTTGAGGAAACCAATATATAGTTGAGGAAACCAATGTATCTAAACTAATATATAGTTGGGGAAACCAATGCATATTTGAGGAGCCCAATGTTTACTCGAACAAACCAGTATATAAAGGAGCAAACCCATATACACTTGATCAGACCGATGTATCTAAACCAGTATATGTCTGGTTATACCAATGTATTATAAACCAATGTGTTTGTCATTGAACCATACATTCAACCAGTAAACCAATCCATATTCACACAATACATGAATTATTTCCTGAACGGCTTCCCATATGAAACAGTCGGTTTCAGCATATTTTTTTATAACCGTTTCATTCATAACCTTTTAAAAGAACACAATGTTTTTCAACCTTAGTTAAATTGCTTTTAGATTATGTGTATTATATAAAGGATAGAATATAAAGAACGGCATGTTTTTCAACTTTAGCACTGTTGTACTGTGGCACAAATAAAGGAGGGGGCACGTGCGCTCTCTCTGTCCGACGGCGCCGCTCAACTATGTTCTGAGACAGGGTAAGCTCATTCCGTAAAGGAGTATTTTTGTTTTTTACCACTTTTTAATAATTTAAAATTTAGGGATTATAATTTGAAAATCATTTTAACCCTAACAAAACATTGACCGTGTCTCATTGTGATCACTGATTCAGAGAGAGTCCGACAGATGGAGCTGCGAGCCCGTTTCTCACAAAGTTGAAGCTTCTGTCTAAAATAAGGTAGGTGGATTGGTTTCAGTATATTTTTTTATAACCATTTCATATATAACCTTTTAAAAGAATATAATGTTTTTTCAACCTTAGTTAAATTGCTTTAGATTATGTATATTATATAAAGGATAGAATATAAATAGCAGTGTGTTTTCAACTTTAGCATGATAATTTATATTATAAATATTATATAAAGGATAGGATGTTTTATATATGAATGTGAAATAACTGAAATGTTTTTTAACCTTTAATTGTTTTAGATTATATAAATTATAGAATGTTTTATATATAAATGTGAAATAACTGAAATTTTTTTCAACCTTAGTTAAATTGCTTTAGATTATGTATATTATATAAATTATAGAATATAAAGAACGGTGTGTTTTCAACTTTAGCATGATAATTATATAAATTATAGAATGTTTTATATATGAATGTGAAATAACTAAAATGTGTTTACAACCTTTAATTGATTTAGATTATATAAAGGATAGGATGTTTTATATATGAATGTGAAATAACTGAAATGTTTTTTTTTTTACCTTTAATTGTTTTAGATTATATAAATTATAGAATGTTTTATATATGAATGTGAAATAACTAAAATGTGTTTTCAACCTTTAATTGTTTTAGATTATATAAATTATAGAATGTTTTATATATAAAATTTAGAACACACCGATCCCATTTATATAGGCTACTACTCATGAATTTAATGGGAGTGGGACACACACAAACACACACACACACACACACAGACATAACTGGGACAAAGTTCAAACAGCATGAGGAGGGTTTCATATAACACAAAACCACCCGTCAAAAACTATGATTTAGAACTAACTAGGTCAATAGGGTAAAAGCTTCTGTCAAAACCACATGATCGATGCTTGGGGAGGGTTTCCTATACCGCAAAACTACCCGTCAAAAAACTATGATTTAAAACTAACTAGGTCAATAGGGTAAAAGCTTCTGTCAAAACCACTTGATCGATGCCTGGGAAGGGGTCAATAGGTTAACACATGAACTCATTCGGAAAGTTCAACCCATCCATCATAAGGTTACCGGAAGTTCAACCTGTCAAAAAGGTCAAAGGTCAAAGCCGTAAATCATCTTGACACAAGCTGTATGATAGGTACTACTCTTCACCCATCCTTAAGCCCCCACCTCCCCTGCATTTGGCCCGGGTCACTGAAAATTGACTTAGAAGTGTCAAGAAATGAAGGCTTTAGTCTAAGTTCTGCCAGGAAGACTCAATTACTTGGTCACTAATTACCTTCATCATTATCCAATCACGTCTTTATACTTCGGCATAAAAGATCATACTTACACATGTTTGAGTTTGCAGATGCAGACTTGATAACAACCTCCACCCTCCCCACCACCACCAGGATGGTCCTGTCCTAACCTTCCAGGGGGGTCGGCTGCGCCCCTGCCTTCGTCTTCAGGCAGGCAATGCAGGTCTGCTACCCTCTGATTACGAACCATGGACGGGGCCTTCCGCCAAAGAAATTTATAATTATGCTTGCTGAGTTGCCAGTAAATATATGCTTCGTACATCATTTTATCTCCCGAGTCTTTATGGTAGAACTGCAGTTACTATGCTTACATAATGTGCTTATTATATTTTAAGCATTTATTATTTTATTTTTCATGTTTAGTATCATTTAAAATGTCTCAATTTCACAGCAGTCACTTATATTATGAGACAGATTGAAATCATCTGTTCTGCTGCTGAGAGGTGGGTTTCCCATATGCAGGGTTTGATTAAAATGTTTTCCCTTCTCCGGCCAGGTGTGTCCCATTGGTCAAAGGATCTGGACCAACCAAAATGTATTTTATGTTTTTACAACTGATTTGAAGATGTCTTTGTTGTGGTCTGGATATATAAGCGAAGTGGAATTAAAGTCATTTGGGATTCTGTAACCAGTAAACACCAGTACAGTGTATGTTAGTCTCTGGAGCTCTGCACTAGAACTCTCACATGCATCTGTGTGTCCCTCTGCTGTCAGGTATGCATCTCTCGCTCTTAGATTCATCTTTGACCAATTGATGTTAGCCTATGTATTTATACAAATTGGAACTGAATTTAATTCTAAACTGTATTGTCATTATTTAATTTTGTAATTTTTGTGATACATTTTTAACTGACAAATAAAAGCTTATATTCTGCACTCTTCTAAAATTATTATGACTAAGCAAATCTGCATCCAGGATAGTTCAAACTGAAGGCCCAATGAATGAAACAAGTTGCAGATGATGTGGGGATTTTTTATTTCTGTCTATCACTGACTTAGCAAGTTGCAGCTGTGTGATTAATGAAACTAAGACTAAACTCAGAACTGGGAAGTTTGTGATTTTGAGACCCATCCCTACCACAGAAGGCTGTAAATGATACTAGGTTGCTAATTAATGAATAATTGATAGTATATGATATCCAGAATAATCATTAATAAATTAATATGTAATTTATATTTGTGATCAGTTCTTAATTAGAAATACAGTCTAAATTCAATGACCGGTAACACTTTAGTATAGGGTCCAATTCACACTAATAACTAGTTGCTTATTAGCATGTCTATTATTAACATATTGGCTGTTTATAAGTTCTTCCATCCATCCATCCATCCATCCATCCATCCATCCATCATCTTCCGCTTATCCGGGGCTGGGTCGCGGGGGCAACAGTCTAAGCAGAGATGCCCAGACTTCCCTCTCCCTAGCCACTTCTTTCAGCCCTTCCGGGGGGACCCCAAGGCGTTCCCAGGCCAGCCGGGAGACATAGTCCCTCCAGCGTGTCTTAGGTCTTTCCCAGGGCCTTCTCCCGGTGAGACGTGCCTGGAACACCTCCCTGGGAAGGCGTCCAGGGGGCATCCGAAATAGATGCCCGAGCCACCTCAGCTGGCTCCTCTCGATGTGGAGGAGCAACGACTCTACCCTTACGAAAAATAACCATGGTTTTATTATAGTAAAACTGTAGTAACCCATGGTTTTTTGGCGTATTGACTGCCATTTGTAAAACCACAGATTTACTACAAATACCATGGTTAAACTATGGTTAATATAGCAAAACCATGGTTAATTTGTGGTTACCATGGTTTAACTACAGTAACCATGGTTTTTTGGTTTTATCTGTAGTAAAACCATGGTTAATTTTCGTAAGGGTACTCTGAGCTACTCCCGAGTGACCGAGCTTCTCACCCTATCTCTAAGGGAGCGCCCAGCCACCCGTCAGAGAAAGCTCATTTCGGCCGCCTGTATCCGGGATCTTGTCCTTTCGGACCCACAGCTCATGACCATAGGTGAGAGTAGGAACGTAGATCGACCGGTAAACCGAGAGTTTTGCCTTACAGCTCAGCTCCTTCTTCACCACGACAGACCGGTACAGCGACCGCATTACTGCAGAAGCTGCACCGATCCGTCTGTCAATCTCACGTTCCATCCTTCCCTCACTCGTGAACAAGACCCCAAGATACCTGAACTCCTCCACTTGAGGCAGGAACTCTCCACCAACTTGAAGTGGGCAATCCACCCTTTTCCGACTGAGAACCATGGCCTCGGACTTGGAGGTGCTGATTCTCATCCCAGCCGATTCACACTCGGCTGCAAACCTACCCAGTGCATTCTGAAGGTCCTGGTCTGAAGAGGCCAACATGTCAACATCATCCCTTGCAAAAAGCAGCGACAAAATCATATGTTCCCCAAACCGGACACTCTCCGGCTCTTGGCTGTGCCTAGAAATTCTGTCCATAAAAATTATAAACAGAACCGGTGACAAAGGGCAGCCCTGCCGGAGTCCAACATGAACCGGGAACAGGTCTGACTTACTGCCGGCAATGCGAACCAAGCTCTTGCTCCGGTCGTACAAGGACCGAACAGCCCTAAGTAGGGACCCCATACTCCCGGAGCACCCTCGACAGGATGTCGCGAGGAACACGGTCGAATGCCTTCTCCAAGTCCACAAAACACATGTGGACTGGTTGGGCAAACTCCCATGAACCCTTCAGCACCCTGGAAAGGGTATAGAGCTGGTCCAGTGTTCCACGACTGGGACGAAAACCACACTGTTCCTCCTGAATCCGAGGTTCCACTATCGGCGGAATTCTCCTCTCCAGTACCCTGGCATAGACTTTCCCAGGGAGGCTGGGAAGTGTGATCCCCCTATAGTTGGAACACACTCTCCAGTCCCCCTTCTTGAAAAGAGGGACCACCACCCCGGTCTGCCAGTCCAGAGGTACTGTCCCCAACCGCCATGCAATGTTGCAGAGGCGTGTCAGCCAAGACAGCCCCACAACATCCAGAGACTTGAGGTACTCGGGGCGGATCTCATCCACCCCCAGTGCCTTGCCACCGAGGAGCTTTTTAACTACTACCTCGATGACTTCAGCCCGGGTGATGGACGAGTGCTCCTCCGAGTCCCCAGCCACTGCTTCCTCAACGAAACACAAGTCGATGGGATTGAGGAGATCCTCGAAGTATTCCTTCCACCGCCCGATGATATCCCCAGTTGAGGTCAACAGGTGCCCATCTCTACTGTAAACAGTGTTGGTAGGGCACTGCTTCCCCTCCTGAGGCGTCGAACAGTTTGCCAGAATCTCTTCGAGGCCAACCGATAGTCTTTCTCCATGGCCTCACCGAACTCCTCCCAGGCCCGAGTTTTTACCTTCCCGACTACCCGGGCTGCAGTCCGCTTGGCCTGCCGGTACCTGTCAGCTGCCTCCGGAGTCCCACAAGCCATCCAGGCCCAATAGCACTCCTTCTTCAGCTTGACAGCATCCCTTACTTCCAGTGTCCACCACCGGGTTCGGGGATTGCTGCCTCGACAGGCACGTGACGTGAAGGCGCAAGGAAGCGACCCTCTCGTTCACCGGGGTAAACTCCAATACATGGCGGCTGAGCTGGGGGGCTATTAGCAAACCCACTCCAGCCCTCCGCCTCTCACTATGGGCAACTCCAGAGTGGTAGAGAGTCCAGCCTCTCTCAAGAAGTGTGGTTCCAGAGCCCAAGCTGTGCGTTGAGGTAAGCGCGACTATCTCTAGTCGGTACCTCTCGACCTCCCGCACAAGCTCAGGCTCCTTCCCCGCCAATGAGGTGACATTCCACGTCCCTAAAGCCAGATTCCGTGTCCAGAGATCGGGTCGTCGGGGGTCTCGCCTGCGACTGTCGTCCGATTCACTATGCACCGGCCCCTTACGCTCCCTCCTGCAGGTGGTGAGCCCACAGGAGGGCGGCCCCACGTCACTCCTTTGGGCTGAGCCCGGCCGGACCCCATGGGGGAAGGCCCGGCCACCAGGTGCTCGCATACGAGCCCCAACCCTGGGCCTGGCTCCAGGGTGGGGCCCCGGCTGCGCCATGCCGGGCGACATCACGGTCCTTGATTTCAATTTTGCCATAAGGGGTTTTGGTGAAATGTTCTTAGTCTGGCCCATCACCAAGGACCTGTTTGCCTTGGGAGACCCTACCTGGAGCATATAGCCCCAGACAACATAGCTCCCAGGATCATTCGGGTACTCAAACCTCTCCACCACGATAAGGTGACAGTTCAAGGAGAAGCTTATAAGTTCTTATAAAGTACATATAATGCATGACATCCATAATCCTACCCAATACCCTAGACTTAACAACTACCTTATAAACTATTATTAAGCGACAAATAAGGAGTTGACCTGTTTGCCTTGGGAGACCCTACCTGGAGCATATAGCCCCAGACAACATAGCTCCCAGGATCATTCGGGTACTCAAACCTCTCCACCATGATAAGGTGACAGTTCAAGGAGAGGCTTATAAGTTCTTATAAAGTACATATAATGCATGACATCCATAATCCTACCCAATACCCTAAACTTAACAACTACCTTATAAACTATTATTAAGCACCAAATAAGGAGTTAATTGAGGCAAAAGTCATAGTTAATGGTTAGTTAATAGTGAGAACTGGACCCTAAAATAAAGTGTGACCACTTCAGAATTTGAGTCAGATTAAACACAGAGCTAGAATCAAATTGAAACTAAATCCTGATAAATTAAGTGAACTTTGCTGAAGAGACCTACATGCATTATATCTTAACCCATGCCATTTTATTCGATCATTGGGCCAGTGGGCGGACCTCACACTATATGTTGACATTGGGTGCATTTCATTTAGATCTCTAGTTCAGTAGTTAGGGCACTGATCAGGGAGTTGATCTGGAATACTTCCAGTGCACTAGAATGTTCACTTCCTGAAAAATTGGTTCTCACTATGCTCCCTTACCAGAAATGACGTCACATTTCTGAAGTGCCAAATATAAACCACACGAACCAACTCGATAAATATAATGACACACAATAAAAGGTTAGAAAAGACAAGCCTTTTTATTAGTATATTTAAGCATAAACAAACATCTAGTTAACATTTTTTTATATTTGTCAGAAAATTTGTAAAACCTGTATCAGAACAATAGGTCTCATTCACTAATAATTGCGTACGTTTCTCACGAAAACTTTCTGCCGAATTCACAACATGTGCATAAACACATGAGTTCGTTCTTAAACTGGTGGAAGCCAGAAAAAATGTGTTATTTAAAAATGTATCCTCAGGTGTTACAGGCACAGGTAAAAAATAAGCATGAGATATGGCAACACAAGCCGTTAATGTAGTTTTACCAGAAATTCGGACGGTTGCCGAAGTAAAAAAAAAACTTGAAAAAAAAACACATGTGGTTTGGCAGGGGGCACCTGATCTGTCTGCTTTCGCTGCAATTATTGGACAGTCAAGCTTGAGCAGTATAATAGAAAGGAGTGAGGGTGAGAGTGATACAGGAGCAATTTCAACACGGTAATATATTATTTTAAGAAATGTATTCAAGTAATCATCATAACTCAAAACTTCCAGCTTTTTCAGAACATCCACAGACAGCAGATGGAAATGAAAAAGCTGAAGTTCTTCTACTTCCCAATCTACTCATTACACCCCTTCACAGAGGTGCACTGGCACACGCGTCTTGACGGACGAGGTGCTCGCTAGTCAAGATGCCCTCATCCTTGCTGTTAAGGACGTAGCAGCTGGCCTACGGGAAATAAATGAGTCACTGAATAAATTGATAGCATTGCTTGGCAGTCACAGAAGTGTATAAATGTGAATAAATATATTGTGGCAAAATTCAGTTTTCTGATGTGTTTTAATATTCTCTAAAACGTTTTTGCAGTGGTTGAAAGCACTTTTACAAATTGCATTTGCTCAATTATAGAATTTGCACTGCAGCAAACTACAAAATCTTCTTAAAAATATATATATATTTTAAAAAATAGAATGAGATTGTTTACCATTATAAATGTTGTATCAACTGAAGATGTGTTTGAAGTGCTGGTTGGGATGGCACGTGCATCTAGTCACCGACAGGTTCCAGCTGTGTGGTCCATAAGGAACAGGTACACTACAGAATCAGAATCAGAATCAGAAATGAGCTTTATTGCCAGGTATGTTTACACATACGAGGAATTTGTTTTCGTGACAGAAGCTCCGCAGTACAACAGAATGACAGCGACAGAACATAAAACACATAATAAAAGAATAAAAAATACAAAATAAGTAGATAGTGAATGACAATATACAAATGACAATTGTAGGCAGGTATATTACAAAATGAAGTTATGTATGTACATATATATTGTGTGCAAAATTTAAGTGCATACTAAGTATGTGTGTTAGATAAATAAAGTGTGTGTGTATATAAATATAAAGTGTAGTGTGTTCGCCCTTATTATCAGCTGTTCATAAGATGGATTGCCTGAGGGAAGAAACTGGTCCTGTGTCTGGTCGTTCTAGTGCTCAGTGCTCTGTAGCGTCGACCAGATGGCAACAGTTCAAAGAGGGAGTGTGCTGGATGTGAGGGGTCCAGAGTGATTTTGACAGCCCTTTTTCTCACTCTGGATAAGTACAGTTCTTGAATAGATGGGAGAGTTGAACCGATGATTCGTTCAGCAGTCCGGACTACTCTCTGTAGTCTTCTGAGGTCAGATTTAGAAGCTGAGCTGAACCAGACAGTTACTGAAGTGCAGAGGATGGATTCGATGATGGTGGAGTAGAACTGTTTCAGCAGCTCCTGTGGCAGGTTAAACTTCCTCAGCTGGCGGAGGAAGTACAACCTTTGCTGGGCCTTTTTCACAATGGAGTCAATGTGAATGTCCCACTTCAGGTCCTGAGAGATGGTGGTTCCCAGGAACCTGAATGACTCCACTGCAGTCACAGTGCTGTTTGTAACCCAGGGTAAATATAAATAGAGAATAATAGTAAAATTAATTAATAAAATTAAAGTAAAATATAAATAGTAAAATTATATGGTTCTATTTTCCCAGTCACCTGAACACACCCTTCATTTATATCATCATGCAGGAGTCACATGGTAGGTTCAGTGAATGCTTTCAACCAATCATAGCATGCAAGCATGTTTTTACAAGCTGGGGTGAGTTTCCCCAATCAGTAGTGTGAGGGGGAAGCCACCGGAGCAGTTGCACTCGGTATGTCTCTATACAAACAATGCTTTTCCGCTTATTTCCATCTTAAATGCTTGTTTAATTTTAGCATGCGATCCTGTATTTGTAGTGTCGCCCACCGTCGTCTTTAGAAGCCGACTAGTGCCGCGGTGTGTCGAATATCTGTAGGAATTGGCCAGGTGCGGCCAGTTGCGGGCCAGTTGATGGCGAGCTATCATTACCTGGAACAGAACCTGCCTCAACAACATCATCGCCACCTGTGGGTTCGGTAGAAGGTTGTGCAGCTTTGCTCACCCCCTCACTCTCATATATACACGCACACAGCCATTCATTAGGTTCTGGCTCATGGACTAATTGCATATCACGGACCATTCACATTATTTGGACATGGTTTTCATCTTTTATGAGCAAAGAATATAGTCCTATACTGTGTAGTGAATTGTCTTTAAATTGAGTACTCTCCAGTTTTCTGAGTTACAAGTTGTTGTTTACCCTTTGTGAACTACTGAACTTCTCTGCAGATTTGAAATATTTTGGGTATTGTTGTTATTGTTTGTCTTTTGTTTTCACTTAATACATGGTACCAACACAAAATCTAAATTCTCTGTGTTAAAGTCTCTGTGTTATTATTTGCTTTTTCAACACCTCCCTCAGACGAACTTTATCTTTTGTAATGCAATTATTAATTAACTATCTATAGCTATATTTAACACACATACCCTGTGTGTATGCTACATAATTGTGGCGAGCCAGCCTAGGAGGTCTTGAAAGGGTATTTAATATACACATTTTTGAACATTCAGTCTCACCAATATTAATTCGACCATGAATATTTTTGAAACACTTGACATTAAAATACCAAATGCAGTATTGGTCACAGAGTCCAAGGTTGCTGCTGAAGTAGAAGGGTTTCTCGAGCAGTATGGTAGGATAAATCGGGCTCTTACTGTTGATTCGCCCGAGTCCGAGTTTCACGATATGCTCATTGTTGAATTTGAGTCTGGTCTACCTTTGACTCTATTGAATCCACTTCTACCATATACGCAAACTTCTGAGACTGGTATTGTCTATAATATTAAGAATTTATCTCAAGTATATACTGCAAATGTGGGAAGTTCTAAAACTCAGACATATTTAGCTGACATAAAAGAAGTTGCTAAACTGACTGGACAAAACTATGCTGAAGTGCTGAATGAGATGATGGGCCAGATCAGCAAATCAATCTCAGAGCTGCGCCCTGATGTGGAAGCCGGTATTGATGTTAAGGCAGAACAGTCTTCAGTGAATACAACTCAGTCACCATATAAAATGGCTGTTCCATCTTCACTGCTTGCCACTGCTCCCATAGTTCAGCCGCAGGAGCGACGTGCCACTGTCAGTTTCAATGCTTCCGACCTCAACCCTCCTGAGTTACAGAGGTATGTGGTAGAACATATTGTCAAGTCTGAGGATACTGCTGTGCATTTGCGCTCTTCCCACCGACTCCGTGTGTTTTCTCCGTGTGCCATATCTGAAATCCAACGATCGCGACAAATCCTCGATAGTCTCCTGCCACCAGCTGCTGACATGGTGAAACATCTAAGTCCTGACATGTCTGTTAACATCTATATCCAACAGCTTGATTCTGCCTATGGGACAGTGCAGGACGGGGAGGAGTTGTATGTAAAATTTATGGATACTCTTCAAAACGCTGGTGAAAAACCTTCGACTTACCTGCAGCGATTACAAGTTGTTTTAAATCTTGCAGTAAAGAGGGGAGGTGCACTAAAAGCTGAAGTTAATAAACATCTTCTTAATCAGTTCTGCAGAGGATGCTGGGACAATGTCCTGATATCTGAACTGCAGCTTAAACAGAAAAAAGAGAAACCACCGTCTTTCGCTGAATTACTGCTGCTGTTAAGAACTGAAGAGGATCGTGAGGCTGTAAAGACACAAAGAATGAAACAGCATCTGGGAGGAGGCGGAGGCCGACAGAAAGTAACGTCACAAGCCCAAATGGCATATGGAGAAGAGGAAAGTAAATTATGCGAGACATTGACTGTTATTACCAAACAAATTACTGAACAGATGGCTGCTATACAGCGTCAACTGGCTATTTTGACTGCAAACCAGTCTCAGGGCGGACAGCCTTACATTCCAAGACCCAATCCAGTTCTAAAGTCACGTGAGAAAAAGAACATGGCAGCTGCGGTGAGTGATTCCTCTGCAAGCCCAAAGCCTGGGTTCTGTTTCTGCTGTGGAGAAGATGGACACATCAGGCCGCAATGTGACAACCGGCCGAACCCAGAACTCGTTAGTGCTAAGAAAAGACAGTTCAGTGAAAAGAAACCAAAGTGGCAGAAGCAGAATCAATCAGTACGCGAACCTTTAAACTAGACTCAGTTCTTGTTGGGGGACAAACAAGAACTGAGGTGGACTCACACTGTCCCGCAAAGTTGGAAAAGTCTGTTCAGTGCACATACCTCCAGCAGTCCAACCGGGAGGCTATAGCCCATCTCCCCAAAGGCCTGGTGGGGTCAAAATGCACCGCTGAAGTTGCTGTTTTTGGTCACACCTGTCAGTGTCTGCTTGATACTGGTTCGCAAGTGACCACAGTATCTGCCTCTTTTTACAATGAACATTTGCAAGATCAACAAATTAATCCTTTACATAATCTATTATACATCGAAGGTGCTGCTGGGCAGTCAGTTCCTTACCTTGGTTATGTGGAGATGGTGGTGGAATTTCCGAAGGACTTTATGGGCAAGGAGTGTGATGTCTCAACTTTGGCTTTAGTTGTCCCTGATGTCTATCCTGAAGCCTCGTCCACTGTTCTGATTGGTATGAATACGCTTGAACCCCTATATGAGAAATACCTGCGGAGCAACTTGCCCACATTTCAACCTAGTTCGCAAGGTTACAGAGCCGTGTTAAAGACCCTCCAGTTGTCACATCAGCAGAGAGACAGTGACCGTGTTGGAGTAGTGAGGCTCCTCAGCAAAGTCCCAGTGCGTGTTCCGGCCGGCCGCACATTCATCATCGAGGGCTCTGCTAACGTTACCTCTCCCAGATTCAGCAAGTCTGTTTTTGTCCAGCATCCTGCATCCATCCTGCCTGGTGGTCTATGTGTTAGCAACTGCCTTCTTATTCTTCCAGATCATGCGCCCTACAAGGTTCCAGTGGTCATAACAAATGAGTCAGAACAGGACCTCTATATTCCACCATTGAGTGTCATTGCAGAGCTTGGAACGTACCACTGTGTTCTGTCACCGCATCAGGTGAAAGGCTATCTGTCAGAACCTGCACTCACAGTTCTCAATTTTGATTTTGGTGACTCTCCCATACCATCGGAGTGGAAAGAGCGAATTACAAGGAGATTAAGCGACATGTCAGAGGTTTTCTCCCATCATGACCTCGACTTTGGATGCACGAGCAAGGTAAAGCATCACATCACGCTTCATGATGGAACTCCGTTCAAACATCGGGCTAGACCAATCCATCCTAATGACATAGAAGCCGTTCGTAGGCATCTGAGTGAGCTTTTGGAGGCCGGTGTCATCCGTGAATCCACATCACCCTTCTCTTCTCCTATTGTTGTGGTACGGAAGAAGAATGGGGATATTCGATTGTGTATCGACTATAGGAAGCTTAATCTCCAGACCATCAAGGATGCCTATGCTCTTCCAAAGTTAGAAGAATCATTCATGGCGCTAACCGGCTCAAAATGGTTTTCAGTCTTGGACTTGAAGTCAGGCTATTACCAGATTGAAATGCACGAAGCAGATAAGCCCAAGACTGCTTTTGTGACACCCCTGGGATTCTGGGAATTTAACCGGATGCCCCAGGGGGTCACTAATGCCCCCAGTACGTTCCAGCGGTTGATGGAGCGATGCATGGGTGATCTTCATCTTCGTGAAGTGTTGGTGTTTCTGGATGATTTAATAATCTTCTCCAAATCCCTGGAAGAACAAGAGAAGAGATTAATTCGAGTGTTGGATCGGTTGAGAGAGTATGGCTTAAAATTGTCACCAGAGAAGTGTAAGTTTTTCCAAACATCTGTTCGCTACTTGGGTCATATTGTGTCAGAGGAAGGAGTAGAAACGGATCCAGAAAAGATAACCACCATCAAATCCTGGCCAATTCCCACCAACCTAAAGGAACCACGCTCTTTTCTAGGATTTGCGGGTTACTACCGTCGGTTCATTAAAGAGTATTCCGCCATTTCCAAGCCTCTGAATGACCTTACCCATGGGTATTTACCTGCACGGAAGTCCAGAACCAAGCCATCCAACGTTCAATACCAAAGTCCAAATCAGCCTTTTGGAGAACGTTGGAGTCCCAGTTGCCAACTTGCTTTCACCACATTGATTGAGAAATTAACCACAGCTCCAGTCCTTGGGTTTGCAGATCCATCCCAACCGTACATACTTCATACAGATGCCAGTACAACAGGACTAGGAGCTGCACTTTATCAGGAACAGGAGGGGAAGCTGAGAGTGATTGCTTATGCAAGTTGCAAGTAGTGTGAGGGGGAAGCCACCGGAGCAGTTGCACTCGTGTCGCCCACCGTCGTCTTTAAAAGCCGACTAGTGCCGCGGTGTGTCGAATATCTGTAGGAATTGGCCAGGTGCGGCCAGTTGCGGGCCAGTTGATGGCGAGCTATCATTACCTGGAACAGAACCTGCCTCAACAACATCATCGCCACCTGTGGGTTCGGTAGGAGGTTGTGCAGCTTTGCTCACCCCCTCACTCTCATATATACACGCACACAGCCATTCACTAGGTTCTGGCTCATGGACTAATTGCATATCATGGACCATTCACATTATTTGGACATGGTGTTCATCTTTTATGAGCAAAGAATATAGTCCTATACTGTGTAGTGAATTGTCTTTAAATTGAGTACTCTCCAGTTTTCTGAGTTACAAGTTGCTGTTTACCCTTTGTGAACTACTGAACTTCTCTGCAGATTTGAAATATTTTGGGTATTGTTGTTATTGTTTGTCTTTTGTTTTCACTTAATACATGGTACCAACACAAAATCTAAATTATCTGTCTCTGTGTTATTATTTGCTTTTTCAACACCTCCCTCAGACGAACTTTATCTTTTGTAATGCAATTATTAATTAACTATCTATAGCTATATTTAACACACATACCCTGTGTGTATGCTACATAATTGTGGCGAGCCAGCCAGGAGTCGAACCTAGAATCTACTGATGATGGTGAGTGGGGGGAGTGCAGAGGGGTCTCTCCTGAAGTCCACGATCATCTCCACTGTTTTGAGCGTGTTAAGCTCCAGGTTGTTGAGACTGCACCAGACAGCCAGCTCTTTTACCTCCTGTCTGTAAGCAGACTCGTCACCGTCCTGAATGAGGCCGATGAGTGTGGTGTCGTCTGCAAACTTCAGGAGCTTGACAGAGGGGTCCTTAGACGTGCAATCATTAGTGTACAGGGAGAAGAGCAGTGGGGAGAGAACGCAGCCCTGGGGAGCTCCGGCGCTGATTGTACGGGTGCTGGATGTGTATTTTCCCAGCCTCACTAGCTGCTGCCTATCTGTCAGGAAGCTGTTGATCCACTGACAGATGGAGGTGGGCACGGAGAGCTGATTTAGTTTGGACAGGAGGAGGTTTGGGATGATCGTGTTGAAGGCCGAGCTGAAGTCCACAAACAGGATCCTACTCTCCCTTCCTTAACCCGATTGAGGAATTTTTCTCTGCATGGAGATGGAAGGTTCATGATAGGCACCCTCATGAACAAGTCACTCTTCTCCAGGCCATGGATGACGCCTGCACTGATCCACAGCAGACCAGTGTCAGGCCTGGATTCGCCATGCCTGAAGGCTTTTTCCGAGATGTTTGGCTAATGAAAACATCCATTGTGATGTAGATGAGAACCTGTGGCCAAATCCACAACACAGAGTTGATGACAATGTAGAAGTGCACTAATCACTCCTGTTTTGTTTCTTACAATACAAGCAAGCAAGTTGAGGAACACTGCATTTCATGTTTTACAGTATTGTCTTTTATTTTCTATTTCATAGCTAATTATTTTTGCTTTGATTCAAATAAACCTATGGTGTGATTGTAATGTAGTGTTTTGCATCAATATATTACAAACTTTGTTCAATGATTCCACTGTGTCTGTAGTATTCTTTCTACTACTGCAGTACTTTTACCATAATTGTGGTAATTGCTGCAGTGTCTATGAATTTGTTTCTAAGCAATTGCATTATTGTTTTACAGCAAACATTCAAATCTTGATATAGCAGATTACGTATGGTTTTGTTGTCTGTGTAATCTTGATTTAAGTTTCTTGATTATAATTTTAAGCAACTGAACTAGTGGTTAGACAGGACTGCTGTCTATTCACTGCTCTGTGTATGCACTTTAGATTGGTTAAATGTGGAGAACAAATTCTGAGCTTGGGTTCTCATACATAACTGTATGTCACTTCATACAAAAAAAGAGAAAAATCTGATTGTGTATATGCCACCATAATGCTTGAATATTAATGAAGAAAAATAAAATGCATTTTGGGATTAGGCATTTAGCCATGTCCATTTATCATATGATCCTCAACAGTGGTGGAAATAATTATTCATACTGCAGTGCATTATGGGAGTCTTTCATGTATTACAACATGAAGCATTTGTTGATTGTCACCATTGTAGAGATTCATATGCTTGTTCTTGATATCTCTGTGTGTGTTTAAAAAGCAAACACTGAAGTTCAGATTGCTATGTGTATATTTTAAATGTAAAATTATTTCTCTGTAAATATAAGATCAAAGCTGTTTTTGCTCATGTTGCAGTTTCACTGGGATTATTTCAAACCTAAACACGTAAAAACATGACTTGAGATATAATTAAACCAGCTGCTGTGACTACATGTTCTTCATATAGCTACAGAGAAAGATCTGACACAACTAGACCAATGGGGTTTGAGATGCGTTTTCTCTTGTTTGGTGGGTGTGTCAGAACTGCAGTCCAATCAGCAGCAACATGTATATAAAGCACGCGCTATTAAAGTGAACTTGCACAATGGCTTCAAGGAAAATAATGTACAAATGTGTTCATTGCAGCTCGCTATACGCAACAACTGAGGTTATTAGACATGTTGGTCGTAAGTTTTATTGTAAAAATATAGGATATCAACATAATGATTTAGTTGTTTATATTTATAGCTTCATTGCAAGTGTATGACATTTGGTATAGAAATAAACAATGGTAATTAAGTGCTCTTCCTAAAAATGAGAAAGAAAATACAGGGTATTAAAACCATATGAACTACAAATAAAGTCAGTATGTGAGGCTAAATAGATGGCTCTGAAAATTCTTCACAAATAATGGCCTTCTCAGCTGCCATAGTTGCAACTCTTGCGTCATTATAGAACAGTGTATTCAACGCATCACCGTTTCTGTTTAAAAAACATTTTGCAACGTTTTGTCGGGGCTGAACGCAGCCCTGGTGAAATCAGCTGCTCAGTTCATGGGTGGAACAAAAATATGGCAGGACTTTTACTCTTTGGCCCCTGGATTACCCACCTCTGCAACTGACTTCAGACACAGCCTTACCAAAACCTGACAAGTTATGTTAACTCAAACCATTTGAAGCAACCAATTGCCTTAAACCATTTAAGTTTAAGAACTAACAATTATGAGTACTCTGAATTAATTCAGTTGAGTTCGCAAAAAGAAGCTATACGTTGCAATTAAGGATTTAATGTGTGTTTGCACAAGAGAGATATTTTAATGCAGTTTTGTTGTTCACCATTGTGCTGGAGAGTAGAGCCCGTGCTTCAGTCAATGATGAGCCATAAGCGCTGATTCTTGCTGCTTTATATAAAGACAGTAAATGTGGAGTCGCTGATACAATGGTGATCTCTGTGTTAAGTGCACTGTTGAAAATGTATTTGAAAATGTATTTGAACCTCCTGCACTGTTAGCAATTGATGTAATTTTACAACAATGCACTGTATGTATGGTTTTTATTGTAAATGCAAATGCATGATGGAAAATTGCTGGAAAGTCCTGTAAAATTATTATAACTACACTGTAGAAGTATTATTTTACAGACACCACAAAGCATTGTGGGATAGCATTAAAACTGGTACTTTCATATTCTTTCTAACATAAAAAGTCCAGTTTTCTTAACGTTAAAAGAAACTTTTAAAAAGACATGATGTTTCTCAAACATTCTTTCAACTTAATTTTGATGTAAAAATTCAACATTCTAAGAACGTTGATCTGTAACATTCCAAGAACATAAAAAGGTCCAGTTTCCATATTAGTATAATGTTATTTTAAGGTTAGTAAAATGTTCCTGTAACATTCTCCCAGTCATTCAAACACCTGCTGTGAACAAGCACTGAAAGAAAGAGAAATAAGAACACAAACTACAACTTTCTTCAGCCACAATCTTAGGTGAACTGAAGATACAAGACTTTAAATCTCTCAAGATCTGAATAAACAACTCCACAAACAGCATTACCAGCTTCACTTATAGTAATACTAACCAGAATGATTTTATTTCTCTCATGCATCTACAGAAGTTTTTATTGAGAATTCACAGAGGTTAAGATGTTGATGTCTTAATTAAAATATATATATTTTGAGATCACCATCATAGAGATCAGGGTTTGCTTCAGTTGTACTCTAGACCCTCAACTTTTCCCTGCAGTTGTAGTTGTTCCCAGAAAACATCTCTGCATATATAAAGCAGATCAACAAGTTTGTTTTAATAACAGCCAACTGACTGCACTCAGATGGTTTAAATGACCCAGCTGATATAAAAATAAATAGTCTGAAACACTGTTGTGGTTGGTACACTGATGTTTAACAGTGAATAAATACTGTTTTTGCTAACTTTTTGTTATATGTTATAGATTATTTATACACTCACAGACATCAACATTTGGCGTATTAAACACAACAATGGTGACATGTTTCATGCCAGCATACATTGCTGCAATTTTATTTCGGGATTGTCACCACTGTTGAATATTGTGCGACAACAATACAAAATACAACATTTTATTGTATTAATGCTACTGTAATCACAGCAGCACTGCTGTGTAAACAGAATTCTATTGTATTAAATCAACAGTATGTTTCTTGTATATTGTTTGCTGTAAATTCACGGCAATTAGTTGCCAGGAGTTTCCTGTAAAAATACATTACATTTTTAACAGTGTGGCAACTAATTGCCATGAATTTAAACTCAAACTGTTTGAAGCAGTGAGAGTGGAGTTAATTTTCATGGTAGAATTTATGGTAAAACTGTAAAAAAAATGAAGAGTGGTAAATTAATAATTGAAAGCTGTAAATTAACAGTACTTTGCTGGCACCCTTGCTGCCAGTAAATTACTGTTATTTAACGGCACACTTTTTACAGTGTAGAAATGTCCTGAATACAATGCAACTCTGAAATACACACCTCAACTTTTACGATTACAGCACAGAGGAACAATGCTGTTTGAATCTCTTCCAGTGTTAATTTTTTTTTCAGCTTATGAGTAAAAAAACCATTGCCAGCCAATCAGCATCCGTCTGCATGAGCATTTAAAGGGACAGACAATAAAACTGCAGTACACTTACAATAAACATAACGATATGTTCTATTTGAGTGAATGATAAAATACCTTAATCAGGTTAAGAGGCCATACTGAATTTAAGGAACTCTCATTCAAAAATGCTTTATGGAGTTTTTGTGTACTGAAAGTTTTTTTTTTATTTTTTTTATAAATTTGTGCATAGTTTCATATTCTCTTTCGACTAAAAATGTGTGTGTTGTCTGTTGATTTTTCATTTGATAGTGCCATAAAACATCAGCCTAACAATGAACAATAACTCAGTATCTCATTCAGTTAACTGATTTATTTTTACTGTTTGATTATTAATTTCTTTACCAATATTTGTTGTAAAGGTTACTTACAGATTTTGATATTAAAAATATAGATAAAAAATAAAATAAAAAATAACCTACTCATAGTTAAAATCAATTAAAAAAACAATAATAATACAATACTTTTTCATATAGAGAAAGTTCCATATAAGTGAATATTAGAATAAAACTGGGTAATTATAAACACGCTGCATATCATTGAGCTAAACATACTGAACGTTAAATCATATCTTTATTCAACTAGACCATTAAAAGACCATTTTCAGCTCCATCAAAGCAAACATCTTTACTTTTGTTGTTGTGTAATAAAGTTAGATTTTATTGGTCTATGTTTGGAGGATCAGGACTGGAGCTCGTCTCCTTCACTCCGTTCTCTTTCTCTGTGCTGTCCTTTTCACCGACTCCATTTTCTTTAGAATTCATGTTCATGAGAGGAGAGTCTTCAGCCACAGTTAGTTTCACTCTCTTGAACGAATTCTTCAGGGAGATTTCGTTTAAAAAAACCACACTACAGACACAAAACACACACAAGACACACACACAACCAATCACATAGGATTGATGATTGATTGAGGGGTCAACTGCAAGGTGACTTGATTGGTTCTTACCTTCAGCAGAAGGACTAATATGATAATGAGGAAGATAAACCCGCCCACTACACCAGTGCCAACAATCAGCATTCGACTGGGAGGAACGACAAACTCCACCTTCACTGCAGTCTGAGGAAAATCATCACAACCACTGGCACTAGTAAGGTTTTATACTTTACATAAACACACATAAAATACACTGAGCGTATAAATAAAATGTATAGATGTAGTGATAGAAATATATTATTCAAAATAAGTAGAAAGAAAATAAATTATTTTCACTCATCAAAACACCTCTACTAATACAGAAATATAACGGTTCAGATGTACACTTAAGATGATGATCATCTTTTAAATAAATGAATTACTGAAGAAATAAGAAAGTGGGTACCTGGTATCTGTGGAGATTGTATGGCTGAAAGAAGAAGCAATATTTTCTAGTTAAAAAGTGATAGAACAGTGTTCCTCTCTAACTGTCAGATGAGCTCATGAGCTGCAGGTCTGTGCTGTGAGTTTTGACTGACACATAATCACACACACAGCTGCTCATCTGTACAGGGCAGCACAAGCAAAACATCAGTTATAACTGCAAAAATCAGCTTTCTCAATGCCAAATATTTCATTATGTTCTAGTAGAAGCCTCATCAGCGTCTGATATATTTTAAAGGCTCTGAAACCATGAAAATGACTGCAGGTTATGTCAGTGACCTGCTGATCTCAGACCTGTCTGGCGCTAACATAACATAAAAGAAAAGCTAATCATTGGTTCATGTCTGATGTGGATTCACCTCCAGTCCGGTAGATTTCTGCTTGTAGCGGCTTGTGTTGTAGTGGAGCTCAGCACTGATGTTGAACAAATAATCCATCCTGAGTTCATAGAAGAAATATTTCTACAGCAGAAGAAACAGTTTGCGATCAACATAAACTTAACTCTTAAACACCCTGCTTTTGTCAGATGCATGACAGGATGTGTGTGTCTGTGGATGCATGTGTGATGTGTGATTGTGCAGTTCTGTAGTTCAACTGTGTGTTCTTCACTCACGCTCTCATATTCCCTCACGTTCTGGAGTTCTGCTTCTGCTTTCAGGTTGAAGTGAACTGCTGAAAATTTCTTCAGATAAAACGGAGGACACTCAAACTTCCCGTAGTGACTGTCCTGAAACAATAGAATCAAGGGGACAGAAGTGGAGAATGAGATGTGTTTTAGACGTGTTTACTGCATGGGATCTGATATTAAAAGGATAATTTCTTCAGAAAATATCTTCACCTTAAGAAGATATTTTAAATTATTTACTCAGCCTCAAGGCATCCTAGGCTTATATGACTTCCTTCTTTAAGGTGAATCCGGCCAGCATTATATAAAAATGTGCATTTCGTCTTTCAAACTGTTTAATGGCAGGTACGGCTAGGATGCATTGAGGGTGAGTAATACATGGTCTTATTTTCATTCTTGGGTGAACTAACACTTTAAGAGATGTCTTGTTGTGTTTTATTCAGTGGTTTCGAACAGCATGAGGATGAGATAAATTATGACAGAAAAATTAGTGTTAGGTGAACGATCATTTTAATACCAGTTGCAAAAGGGCTCTTTTATCTCTTACCTGTGGATCTGACTTGTTGCACTGCAGCGAGTTCTGGAGAGAAGAAGAGAAGAGGTTTGTTCAACAAATAGATGATGATTTGATGGTATGAGATGATGAGCGAGTGATGCACCTCATGCATGCTGAAGCTGTGAGGTCTTAAAATCACATGTGTAGTCTGACAAAGCAGGGTAAGCGTGACCTGTAAATTCTGAATTCTCGAGCTGAAAACACACAGATACAGTAATATGATCCCTCTGAAGCATTATGTGTCACAGCTATACTCCAGCCCTCAGATAGATCATTGGAATGTAACATGAAATAAATTCTGTGTTTGAGGAAAACTTTAGATGTTGTTTGACTCTCTGACCCTGTAGTTGATGTTGAGAGGTTTTGGAACTCTGTCCTCCAGAGAGAAGTTCAGATACGTCACAGAGTCTTCGGCCACTCTGAAAAACAGTAACAAATGGATTAGTAATAGTTGTATTATTGTTTTTTGTTTTGTTTTATTATATTAATGTCTTAGATTGATCGTACTGTGTCTATAACTGCTGATGAAACCAGTGCAGTGCTGTTTTTTGTCATCAGTAAAGCCGTTAAAATAGAAACTACAAGAGAGTTAGTTAGTTAGTAAAAGAACGAACATAACTAGATATTTACAGCAGGTATGTCCATGAGGATGTCTACACTGAAAGTGTCAAACACACCAATCGCGTCAGGTGTAGTCATGGTGTTAGGTTTTAGTTTCAATCATTCAGAGGTGAAGAGCAAATCAAGAAGGACAGATGTTTCTGACAAATGTGACTCACAAAAAGATCTCCAGATCAACGGAGAACTGCAACGGGACGCTCTTCCTCACCACCGTATCACTCATGTTACCATTGTTATCACTGTGAACAAACATGCAGAATTTACTCACAGATGAACATGAACTGCAATAAAGTCATTCCTCTTAACCTTCACAACACGGATCAGAAATATTAGGGGTTCAAGCATGAAGCACCAAAACCCTATTCTAACTGTAAGGATTATTATTATTATTCTGCTGTAAAACATTGTACAAACAAAACCATACGGCCTACAGACTTGAAACTTGGCCAGATGGTAGGTCTAAATTTGAGGAGAGACTGGCAAGGACTCACACAGTCGGCCAATAGGGGGCTCTACAGTGATTGACAATGTAAATGTTCATAACTCCTAGATCTAGACGTTTGTAGCAGACTCAAGATGAACATTTTTTTCATGAACCTTTTTCTGCCATTTTGAGCTTTTCACAAAACAGACTTTTGTAAACTATTCCTATGTTTTTGACCCAATCGGAACCAAACAAGACAAAAAAGTTATCTGGAGTCTTATTAGAAAAAGTTCTCAAAAAAAAGTTTAAATTCCATTGTCAGATGGGACAAGACACAAAATCACTCAAAGTGGGTGAAGCACTTTTACTGAAATGGCAATATGGAATGATGTACCTTCACCAAAATTGGAACACATATGAATGAGCTCAATATTTGAGGAGTTTGACCGCTTGGTGGTGCTATAACAGGAAAAAAAATGAAAATGGCTGTAACTACACACCCATTAGTCTGAATGACTTAAAATTAGGAATGCAGTGGTGGTGTCCAAGGTGCCATCAATATCTATGAGGGCATTGGTGTATCTCAAAAAACATGGCTGCCAAACATGGTTTATTTTCATTAGTATTAATACAAAAAGCTACAAAACAAAAAGTTATCAAAAGCTTTTTAATAGACCTACCATTCTTAAATAATGCACATACAAATTTGTTTGTTCATATGCTCACCACAGTGGACATAAGGCTATATCTCCTCAAATCTTTATCGTATTAATTCCAAACTTTCTGCACAGTGCCACCTAGTGGTAAGGAGATAAGAAAAAGCCAAAATGGACCTAAGGCTATTTCTTTGGAATTCACTTTCATATTGACACTAAACTCGGTGTGTGTCATCACCCCTAAAGAACCAAACCAGATTGATTTGAGAGTAACACCGCCAATTGTTCAAAAAGTGATAAATCATTAAAGAATGTTTTTAGCGATTTTATTTATTATTTTTTAGACTTTTTGCATAAAGTCATCTTAAAATGTCTATAATCGCTCAAAGGTCTTAAAACGCTTGAACCCTGGTAATTGCTGTTTGTAGCAATATTTGTTGTAATCTTTGCTCAAATGAAAACAAATAAATCTGTCACCCTTTAAGCCTTATTCACCTGTACGCAGTGATCATCATCTCCATCCTGTCAGACCAGTCGTCTTCCCATTTCGTCACACGGAAAGTTGCCAGAAACTCAGTCTAGAAAACAATAGTCCATAGAATGTAGAAATAGTAGAAAAATGTTAGCAATGCCAAGGGAATAACTGAACTGACAGAATGAAGACCTTGAATTCTAAATGACCAACCGGGCTTTAAATGCAAACAGTTGAATATTGTCTGTGTTTTATTGTCACTATCTAAAGAACAAAATGAAATTATTCAACAAAATTATTTGATACCTTAATAAAATATGAAGTAAAAAAAAAAAAAAAAAAGTTTGTATGTCTATGTATGTGTATGTGGGTGTATGTGTGTCTCTGTCCGTATGTATGTATGTATGTATTTGTGTGTCTGTGTGTGAGTCTGTCTTTGTGTGTGTGTGTCTGTCTGTGTGTGTGTGTGTGTGTCTGTATGTGTGTCTGTCGGTGTGTGTGTGTGTATGTGTCTCTCTGTTTGTCTGTCTATATGTGTGTGTGCATGTGTCTATGTGTCTGTGTGTGTGATTCTGTTTTACTGTGGTGCCGCTGCGGTACACTGGTAGATTGATGCTGCAGGTTGTTCTGTTCGTAGCATCGCTGTCCTGATCACCACAGCTGCTTCGAGTCAGACTCTGTTCAAAACACATACATATTTATCACTGGGAGAATCATTTTTATAAGTTCTTGATGTTCTTGATGTTGTATGAGAAGAAACAGTCGAGCAACATAGAAGGACAGCAGCTTGTGAGTGTTTTGTCTTGTTTTCTCATCAGACTAGTGTGTGATCATCATTGCTAGGAAAGTTTTTGTTTTGGTTTAAAATGTGTGTGTCTTACCGTGGTTAATACGTGCTGAAAGTGGCGCTTGGTTTTGTGTTTGCCTATCGCGGGACTGCCTGGTTTCGATCTGCTAAATAGTGAGGCGTGTCCAGCTGACTTCAATCACAGGTAATCAGGCTAATACAAAGCACTAGGTTTCACCGCGGCAGCGGTCGCGGCAACCCTCGTGTGAACCCTCCTCGTGTGAAGACCGATGAGTGTAAAGACAGTCGACTCTACCTGCGCGACTCCACGGAGCAAGGACACCGACAGGGCACCTGAGTATTGCATTTCTCTTTTTTTGCACTCTTTGTATAGTTTGTTCTCAAATATATCTTACACTTGTAGTCACTATGTGCTTTCAGATCTCTACTATCACTCGGAGAGCACGCTATGTACGTCGCAGGAAGGCCTGTCTGACAAACCTACGCCATGTCCCTCTGACCTCTACTACTATGCTATCTCTAGTTGGTCTCTGGAACTGCCAGTCTGCAGTTAACAAAGCAGACTTCATTTCCTCTATTGCTACCCATTCCGGTCTCAACCTCATGGCACTGACAGAGACTTGGATCAAACCTGAAGATACTGCCACCCCTGCAGCCCTCTCTACTAATTTCACTTGTTCCCACACTCCTCGTACCACTGGGAGGGGTGGAGGTACGGGTCTCCTTATATCCAAAGAATGGAAATTTGAACTTCAGCCTTCACCTACAGGTACTGGTTCATTTGAATCACATGCCATTACTGTAACCCACCCTGTTAAAATCCACTTTGTGGTCATTTATCGTCCTCCAGGTCAACTGGGAAACTTCTTGGAGGAGTTGGATGTGCTGCTATCAAACTTTCCTGAAGATGGTACTCCTCTGGTACTGCTTGGCGACTTCAACATCCACTTAGATAAACCCCAGGCTGCTGACTTCAAAACTCTGCTCACCTCATTTGATCTCAAGCTAATGTCCACTACAGCGACTCACAAATCGGGCAACCAACTTGACCTCATCTACACGCGTGGTTGCTCTGTGGACACCTCTTCAGTTGCTCCACTGCACACCTCTGATCACTTCCTCATTACTGCTAACCTAGCACTTACTCCTGAAGTGGCACACACTCCAACGCAGGTCACCTTTCGACGGAACCTATGCTCACTCTCTCCATCTCGCCTATCTGCTGTGGTTTCATCCTCTCTTCCACCATTCTCTCAGTTTTCTGCTCTGGACACGAACAGTGCTACGGACACTCTTTGCTCCACTTTAACATCTTGCTTGGACAACTTTTGCCCACTGTTGTCTAGACCAGCACGCACTGCCCCATCTGCCCCCTGGCTGTCCGAGGTTCTCCGTGAACATCGCTCTAAAAAGGAAATGGCAGAAATCAAAAAACTCTTCCCTTCTCTGCAAAGGTCTTAACAGCTAAAACATCCTACTACCACAACAAAATTAACAGCTCCTGTGACGCTCGGACACTATTCAAGACTTTCTCTTCTCTTCTTAATCCGCCGCCTCCACCTCCTCCATCGACTCTTACAGCGGACGACTTTGCAACTTTCTTCACAAATAAGACGAGATCCATCAGTGAACAATTCTCCACACCACAGACTGTGGAAAACTTCACAATGACTGATGCACACTCTTTATCCTCCTTCTCCCCACTCTCAGAGATGGACGTCTCCAAAATTCTCCTGTCCAATCATCCTACTACTTGTCCACTTGATCCTATCCCCACTCACCTCCTTCAAGCGATCGCTTCTTCAGTCATACCTTCACTTACTCACATTATCAACTCCTCTCTTCAATCTGGAACATTTCCCTTAGCATTCAAGCAGGCTCGGGTAAGCCCACTGCTCAAGAAACCATCTCTAAATCCAGCGCTTCTTGAAAACTACAGACCGGTATCCCTTCTTCCATTCATTGCAAAGACACTTGAGCGGGCTGTGTTCAACCAGCTTTCTATGTTCCTTGGACAGAACAACCTCCTGGACAGCAACCAATCTGGCTTCAAAAGTGGCCACTCAACTGAGACTGCTCTGCTTTGGGTTACTGAAGCCCTGCGACTAGCAAGAGCAGCTTCAAAATCCTCAGTACTCATCTTACTGGACCTGTCTGCTGCTTTTGACACTGTTAATCACCAGATTCTCCTGTCCACCCTCAGAAAGATGGGGATCTCTGGAACTGCTCTCCTGTGGGTTAAGTCCTACCTCTCTGACAGATCCTTCAGTGTGTCTTGGAGGGGTGAGGTTTCTAAGTCACACCACCTTGCTACTGGGGTTCCTCAGGGCTCAGTACTTGGACCACTTCTCTTCTCCATCTACATGACATCTTTAGGATCTGTCATTCAGAAGCATGGCTTTTCTTATCACTGCTATGCCGATGACACCCAACTCTACTTCTCATTCCAGCCTGATGACCCGACGGTAGCTGGTCGCATTTCAGCCTGTCTGAGTGACATTTCTAGCTGGATGAATGACCATCACCTTCAGCTTAACCTTACAAAGACTGAACTACTGGTGATTCCAGCTAACCCATTGAATCATCACAACTTCTCTATACAGCTGGGCTCGTCAACCATAACTCCTTCGAGGACAGCCAGAAACCTAGGAGTTGTGATGGATCATCAATTAAGCTTCACTGACCACATTGCTACAACGACCCGGTCCTGCAGGTTTGCCTTATACAACATTAGGAAGATTAGACCCTTCCTGTCAGAGCAAGCAACCCAACTTCTTGTCCAAGCTCTTGTTCTCTCCAGACTGGACTATTATAATGCTCTCCTGGCGGGCCTTCCTGCATGCACTGTCAAGCCTCTGCAAATGATCCAGAATGCAGCAGCGAGGGTTGTCTTCAATGAGCCAAAAAAAGCTCATGTTACTCCCCTCCTCATCAGGTTACACTGGCTACCAGTAGCTGCTCGCATTAAATTCAAGGTACTGATGCTTGCCTACAAGACAACCACTGGCACGGCACCAACTTACCTAAACTCACTGGTTAAATCTTATGTGCCCTCCAGAAGCTTGCGCTCTGCAAGTGAACAACGCCTTGTGGTGCCATCCCAAAGAAATTCAAAATCACTCTCACGGACCTTTTCCTGGACTGTGCCCAGCTGGTGGAATGACCTCCCAATCTCAATTCGTACAGCGGAGTCTTTACTCATTTTCAAGAAACATCTAAAAACTCATCTTTTTCGCCTGCACTTAACCTACTAACACCAGTACTTTTCCTTTTCTTGTCTTTTTCATTTAATTAAAAAAAAATAATAATAATTTATATACACCTGGCTATGCGTTCTATACTAGACTAACTGAGACTTGTCATGGCACTTGTATTCTGTTGTTGTTCTCTTGTTGACCTGACTGTTTCTATTGTTCTCATTTGTAAGTCGCTTTGGATAAAAGCGTCTGCTAAATGATTAAATGTAAATGTAAATGTAAATGTATTTCTGTTAATATTTTAAACCTATTAGCCTGCACCCCGACGCCCTCGTCCTCAAAGCCACTCAACTTGCACGTGTCAGTGTTTATGAATAGATTAAATGAAATGGGACAAATTTAATCTTGACAATCTATGTATCATTATAAAGATCTAAGCCTCAAGCATCGACGACAGATCGCTGTTTTTCAATGGAAAGCTTATAAAGACTGTATTTGCTACATTTGTGTAAGCAGTACACATAAAAAAACATGAACATTACTAACGCTGTACATACCAGATCCGTGGTAATAACGAGTCATAAACACATCCACAGATGTAAATCCCAGTTTAGTTAGAAAGGTAAGGGTCCACTAAACGACATCTCATGAAGCACGTTTAGTCCAACAAAGCAATAACGTTGTAATATGGATCATAATTCCTTTGTTTACGTTTCATTTCTTCAGGGACAGAACGGTTTCTGTCCGTTATGGTATAACTCATGGTCGGAAACTGCGTCTTGGTAGTAAAAACACGGCATGGTTTTGCAGTGTACAGTGTCACAAACAGAATGAAGCGATCCACCGGAAAAAAGAATGAATGAAAGATAGGCGAAATATTAATTTATTTGTATTTGGCGCTCCCTCGTGACACGCTCTGACGCACCTGTCAGGCGGATGGAGGCGGAACTTACAGCGATCTCTTCTTCTTCTTCTCCTGTGGGATTTTTACGGCAGCCGGCATCCAATAAGTTGCATTGCTGCCATCTATGGATCTATTATATAATTTCACTATATCCTTTTATACAGTCCAGAGTCTATTAAAAATTAAAAAAGACAGAGTTTTCCTTTCTTGCTTACCCCTACTTCTAAAATACTTTTCAGAGATATTTCTTCCAAACCAATTTCTCGCAATTCTCTGTATAGCTCTTGTCTTTATTGGTCATATTTTCTACACGAAAGCACCACATGTTCCATTGTCTCAGATTCCAAACATGAACACAAGCCACTCTGATGTTTTCCTAAAATAAATAAAGTGCTATTCAAAAATGTGTGCCCAATCCTCATTCTAGAAATAATAACTTGTTCCTTACGACTAATACCCCCTTTATTATAAATATTAACAGAGTCAGTTACTCTACTCGAAAATGAAAATAAGTGTCTCCCTTTTATTTCCTGCTCCCACAACTGTTGCCATTTTAACATTGTTTCATGTGATTCTATTGTACGGAACCTGAATATAGAGACACCAGCCAGCATAGTCAAATGTTTACCGGGAGCCGGAGCGCCTGGCATCTTGGCAAACTTAAAAGTGCTGGCTAATGCTAAACGTAAATACAGTAAGATTGTTATTCATGCCGGCGCAAATGATGTTCGACTTCGCCAGTTGGAGATCACTAAAAATAACTTTAAAGAGGTGTGTGAACTTGCAAGCACGATGTCAGACACTGTAATATGCTCTGGTCCCCTCCCTGCTTACCAAGGTGACGAGATACGTAGTAGATTGTCATCACTCAATGGCTGGATATCTAAGTGGTGTCCACAGAATAACATAGGTTTCATAGACAATTGGACGAGCTTTTGGGGGCAGACCTGACCTGTTGAAAAGAGATGGTCTTCATCCCTCCTGGGGTGGCGCCACTCTTCTCTCTAGAAATATGGCAAATAGTCTTAGTGTTTATACTTGACTAACTGGGGCTCAGGTCAGGAAGCAGACAGGCTGGCACCATACAGACTTTATTAAAGAGTTTGGTGATTTTACATCCGAGTTAGTTCAAACTTCATATAGCCAAAATTGTAAATTCTACTTCTGGTTACAAGTATGGAAGAACCATCAATTCTACCACAAAATATTGCTTTTTAAGTTATCTTCCTGATGTATCCAAATTCCTTAGCATATCCAAAACCTCAGAACAACTTGATGATGTAACAGAAACTATGGACTCTCTCTTTTCTAGCACTTTAAATACAGTTGCTCCTTTACGCTTAAGGAAGTTTAAGGAAAACAGTTTGACACCATGGTATAATGAGCATACTCGCACCCTAAAGAGAGCAGCCAGAAAAATGGAGCGCAGCTGGAGGAAAACAAAACTAGAGGTATTTTGTATCGCTTGGCGGGAAAGTAACCTATCCTACAGAAAAGCATTAAAAACTGCTAGATCCGATTACTTTTCTTCTCTTTTAGAAGAAAACAAACATAACCCCAGGTATTTATTCAATACAGTGGCTAAATTAACGAAAAATAAAGCCTCAACAAGTGTTGACATTTCCCAACACCACAGCAGTAATGACTTTATGAACTACTTTACTTCTAAAATCGATACTATTAGAGATAAAATTGCAACCATTCAGCCGTCAGCTAGAGTATCACATCAGACAGTGCACTATAGACCCCCTGAGGAACAGTTCCACTCATTTTATACTATAGAAGAGGAATAATTTTATAAATTTGTTAAATTATCTAAACCAACAACATGTATGTTAGACCCTATACCTTCTAAGCTCCTAAAGGAGGTGCTTAATTGCCGTGAATTTACAATAAAATGTTGTATTTTGTATTGTTGTCGTACAATCCTCAACAGTGGTGACAATCCCGGAAAAAAAAATTGCAGCAATGCTTGCTGGGAGCCATGAACATGTTTTGTATGCTGGCATGAAACATGTCATCATTGTTGTGTTTAATAAGCCAAATGTTGATGTCTGTGAGTGTAAAAATAATCTAAAACATGTTTTTAACAAAAAGTTAGTAAAAACAGTATTTATTCACTGTTAAACATCAGTGTACCAACCACAGCAGCATTTCAAATTATTCATTTTTATATCTGTTGGGTCATTTAAACCATTTTAGTGCAGTCGGTTGTTATTAAAACAGACTTGTTGATCTGCTCTATATATGCAGAAATGTTTTCTGGAAACAACTGCAACTGCAGAAAAAAGTATTGCAACAAAAGTTGAGGGTCTAGAGCACAACTGAAGCAAACCCTGATCTCTATGATGGTGATGTCAAAAATAAAAATAAAAAAACATTTTAATTAAGACATCATCTTAAACTCTGTGAATTCTCAATAAGAACATCTGTAGATGCATGACAGAAATAAAATTATTCTGGTTAGTATTACTACAAGTGAAGCTGGTAATGCTGTTTGTGGAGTTGTTTATTCAGATCTTGAGAGATTTAAAGTCTTGTATCTTCAGTTCACCTAAGACTGTGGCTGAAGAAAGTTATTGTGTTATTATTTTTCTTTCTTTCTTGCTTGATCACAGCAGGTGTTTTAATGACTGAGAGAATGTTGCAGGAACATTTTACTAAGCTTAAAATAACATTATACTAATATGGAAACTGGACCTTTTTATGTTCTTGGAATGTTACAAATCAACGTTCCTAGAATGTTGAATTTTTAAATCAAAATTAAGTTGAAAGAATTTTTGAGAGACATCATGCCTTTTTAAAAGTTTCTTTTAACGTTAAGAAAACTGGACTTTTTATGTTAAAAAGAATATGAAAGTACCAGTTTTAATGCTATCCCACAATGCTTTGTGGTGTTTGTAAAATAATGCTTCTACAGTGTAGTTAAAATAATATTACAGGACTTTCCATCAATTTCCCATCATGCATTTACATTTACAATAAAAACCATGAATACAGTGTATTGTTGTAAAATATATTGTAAAATTACATCAATTGCTAACAGTGCAGGAGTGTCCTGTAAAAATACAATACATTTTTAACAGTGTAGCCACCAGATCCAGTCTGTATCCAGATCGGAGGGTCACTGCAGTCACCCGGATCCAGTACGTATCCAGACCAGATGGTGGATCAGCACCTAGAAAGGACCTCTACAGACCTGAAAGACAGCGGAAGACCAGGATAACTAAAGCCCCAGATACAGATCCAATGTAAAGACCTTGTCTCAGAGGACCACCAGGACAAGACAACAGGAAACAGATGATTCTTCTGCACAATCTGACTTTGCTGCAGCCTGGAATTGAACTACTGGTTTCGTCTGGTAAGAGGAGAACTGGCCCCCCAACTGAGTCTGGTTTCTCCCAAGGTTTTTTTCTCCATTCTGTCACCGATGGAGTTTCGGTTCCTTGCCGCTGTCGCCTCTGGCTTGCTTAGTTGGGGTCACTTCATCTACAGCGATGTCGTTGACTTGATTGCAAATAAATGCACAGACACTATTTAACTGAACAGAGATGACATCACTGAATTCAATGATGAACTGCCTTTAACTATCATTTTGCATTATTGACACACTGTTTTCCTAATGAATGTTGTTCAGTTGCTTTGACACAATGTATTTAGTTTAAAGCGCTATATAAATAAAGGTGACTTGACTTGCCATACTATACTTTTACCCTCTGCCTTAAATAGATTTATGTTTACATCTTTATTCTCCTTTTGAGCTGCTTCCTTGGCCAATTTATCAACCTTTTCATTTAATGCAATACCTACATGGGCTGGAACCAACACAAATTACATCTCTACCCCTCTACTTTTCAAGTCTCTAATTGCCAGAAGAATATCATACACAAGATCTTGCATTCAGAACCTCAGAACTCCTTGACAAAAGTTCTTGTCATGAATAGACATTTCCTGTGCCAATGCCTCCCCTGTCCATCCAAAACTTGAAAGACTTGCCACCTCTCTTTCCCAGCTTGTCTGGATTTTTATTTTAACTGGGTGATCACACCTTTGACCCATCAAATTCAATAGTTAGCTTGAAGCTGCTTTCTTCGCAAACAGAGGCATTTCTCCTGTTTCTACCTGCAAAGAACAAAATGGAGAAGATCGCACAGCCCCTGTACATATTCTCAATGGCTTCGTTTGAATCACATCTAATCTAGCTAAAACTGACTTGGCTGCAGATCCATAAACCAAACACCCATGCTCAATTCTTGCTCTAATTAAATATATATAAATTTGCTTCAAAGAAGCTACATCTGCTCCCCATTCTGTCCCAGCAAGAGATCTAATTAAATTCATTACCCTTATACATTTGCCTACTATACTTGATACCCCTTAGCAAAAAGTAGTATACTTCAAGTTTATTTTATTAAGTTTACTTAAGTAAAGTTCAAGTATACTTTTAAATATACTTTAAGTATAACAGTAGCAAACTTTGAGTACACAACTAGTTTACCTTTATGTTTGTAATTTGTACTGCAATTATAATAAAAGTGAACTTGATTTGCTGATACATTAAACTAAACGATCTCTCTTGTGCAAACACACATTAATACAGTCAAGTTCAGTATTTACTCTCATTATCAGTGTATGACTTTGCCTAATTTTTTTTTCTATGGATGTTCACAAATATTTTAGTTAAATTAACTTTTTTTTTTCATTTGGTAAATCTGACGTTTACATTTTACAGTATATTACTGTTTTTCCTTGACTTAACGGCAACAAACTGTAGAAAAACACTTTTTTTGCTGGCAAACATTTATTTACGGCAAGAAACAGTAGAAAAACAGTCATTTACTGGCAGCAGGGGTGCCAGTAAATAACTGTTTTTCTACAGTTTGTTTCCTGTAAATTAATTACAGTTTATTACTGTTAAATTATGTTTCATGCTGTTTTTTCTTCATCTTAAATCTTTAACCCTTTAAACCCCACAAGAAAATCCTCAGTTTTAAATGAACACTTATAATGTGTGCACACTACAGAGTGTTAGAGTAACACCGAATCAGTGAAGTTAATGAGATAATTCGGTGATTAATTGATGATTGAGGATTAGTGATAAACACCTGCAGAATCACTGAAGCAAAGAGAAACACAAGAACTACAAATTACTTCAACCACAGCCTTAGATGAAATCAACTGAATAAAAGAATACATCAAATCTCTCAAGATCTGATTAAACAACTACTAAAACAGCTTCACCAGATTCACATTACTTACCAGACTGACTTTATTTCTGTCAGATGTTTACAGAAGAACTTATGGAGAGTTAAATAGGTTTAGGTGTTTTTTTCACTACCATGATGGAGATCAGTGTTTACTTTAGTTGGGCTCTTGAACGTGACTTTTCAACAATTAAGGTTTTTTTTTTTTTTTAACATGCTGTAACAATGCGCCTTTGGAAACTGTTATAGCAAAACAAAAGTACACAGAAGAAAAAAAATCTGATATTGTTGTTTATAGATTGACAAGAACAAATACTATTATTTCTGATCTAATCCCATGTCTCTTCTCTTATTGATACTACAGCATAAGAAGGAACACTGCTGAGCCATAAGTTATAAAAGACTGTTAAGAAAATTTCACTCATAATAAAAAAAAAAAAGCCTTTGCTGAAATTTAGACAGAAACATCAAGAATCAGCGTATGAATCACAGCAATGGTGACAATCCATAAAATAAATGAACAGATCAGTTCTGAACATCACAACACATGCTACTAAAACTTAAAACAAATGCAAAATGATAAGCACATAAGAATGTCTCTGATCTCTGATCTGATAGAAATAAAGTCAGTCCGGTTAGTAATGAGTGAAGTTGATAAAGCTGTTTGTTGATTGTTTAAATCTTCAGTTGATTTCATCTAAAGCTGTGGCTGAAGTCAGTTGTATTTCTTGTGTTTGTCTTGTTTCTTTTTTCTTCAGTGATTCTAATCATTAACAGCAGCTGTTGATCATTGTCTGAATTCACTCATTAGTTTTCATTCTCTCTGTTAGGTGGACTATATTAGTACCACCTAACAGAGAGTAATTTTGTATTAGTAAATTTGGCCGTTTTTTTACAGCGATTTTTGACAGTGTGTTAAAAATCGCTGTAAAAAAACGGCCAAATTTCGACAGTAACATACACTGTTAAAAATCGCTGTAAAAAAACGGCCAAATTTCGACAGTAAAATACTGTTTTTCATTAAAACAGTGCATTCTGGGTAATATTCATCGTTTTCGAGAAGTACACTGTTAAAAATCGCTGTAAAAAAACGGCCAAATTTCAACAGTAACATACTGTTTTTCATTAAAACAGTGCATTCTGGGTAATATTCATCGTTTTCGAGAAGTAGCCTGCTGCTATATATCGTAAATTAACAACGTTCAAAGTCGACACTCAGCGGCTGTGTTTCACATCACACCCTACACCCTCATTCACTATTCCCTACATGAGTTTACTAATATAGTCCACCTGACAGAGAGAATGAACACTAATGAGTGAATTCAGACACTGATCAACAGCTGCTGTTAATGAGTAGAATCACTGAAGAAAAAAAAAACATAACAAGACAAACACATGAAATACAACTGACTTCAGCCACAGCCTTAGATGAAATCAACTGAAGGTTTAAATGATCAACAAACAGCTTCACCAACTTCACACATTACTAACCAGACTGACTTTATTTCTGCCAATCAGAGAACAGAGATCAAAAGATCTTATTGAGAATTAAAGAGATTTAGATGATAATGTTACTGTTTCGTTTAGCGTCACCATTGTGGAGATCAGTGTTTGCTTTAGTTGGGCTCCTGACCATTGACTTTTGCACTTTAAATTTTGTTTTATTGCTGTATTTGTATCTTTATGATGCATCTGTTATAGCAGTATTAATTTTGATTGTGAAGTGATTATGGTTGTTTCTAACAGGCATGATCTACTAGACTGGCTTAAAGTGTTGCTATAATAATCAAATATTAATTTGGGTGAATAACACTTCAATTTTGTAAAATTGAAAAGTAGTGTGATAACCAGTATTTATGGATTTAACGACTAGTTTTAGTTAAAAAGTATTTCGGGCAGCAGTCCCCACAACACTCAAAGAGAGAAATCAACAATCAGCATATGAATCTCAACAATGGTGACAATCAAAAGGTTCATGATGCAATGCATGCTGGGTACCAGCACAGGATAAAACTCATCCATGATTCCCAGCATGCATTGCAGCATGAATAAATCATGCCCCTGAATTGTTCACTTATTTTCTTGAATTCTTATGTGCTTATAATTTTGCATTTGTTTTAAGTTTTAGTAGCATGTGTTGTGATGTTCAGAATTGATGTTCATTTATTTTGTGGATTGTCACCATTGTTGTGATTCATACGCTGATTCTTGATGTTTCTGTCTAAATTTCAGCAAAGGTTTTTTTTATTATGAGTGAAATTTTCTTAACAGTCTTTCATAACTTATGGCTCAGCAGTGTTCCTTCTTATGCTGTAGTATCAATAAGAGAAGAGACATGGGATTAGATCAGAAATAATAGTATTTGTTCTTGTCAATCTATAAACAACAGCATCAGATTATTTTTCTTCTGTGTATTTCTGTGTATTCCAAAGGCGCATTGTACAGCATGAAAAAAAAAACCTTATTTGTTGAAAAATCACGTTCAAGAGCCCAACTAAAGTAAACACTGATCTCCATCATGGTAGTGGAAAACACCTAAACCTATTTAACTCTCCATAAGTTATTCTGTAGACATCTGACAGAAATAAAGTCAGTCTGGTTAGTAATGTGAATCTGGTGAAGCTGTTTTATGAGTTGTTTAATCAGATCTTGAGAGATTTGATGTATTCTTTTATTCAGTTGGTTTCATCTAAGGCTGTGGCTGAAGTCATTTGTAGTTCTTGTGTTTCTCTTTCCTTCAGTGATTCTGCAGGTGTTTATCACTTATGCTCAATCATCAATTAATCACAGAATTATCTCATTAACTTCACTGATTCAGTGTTACTCTAACACTCTGTAGTGTGCACACATTATAAGTGTTCATTTAAAGGATTTTCTTGTGGGGTTTAAAGGGTTAAAGATTTAAGATGAAGAAAAAACAGAATGAAACATAATTTAACAGTAATAAACTGTAATTAATTTACAGGAAACAAACTGTAGAAAAACAGTTATTTACTGGCACCCCTGCTGCCAGTAAATAACTGTTTTTCTACTGTTTCTTGCCGTAAATTAATGGTTGCCAGCAAAAAAAAGTGTTTTTCTACAGTTTTTTGCCGTCAAGTCAAGGAAAAACAGTAATATACCGTAAAATGTAAACGTCAGATTTACCAAATGAAAAAAAAGTTAATTTAACTAAAATATTTGTGAACATCCATAGAAAAAAAAAATTAGGCAAAGTCATACACTGATAATGAGAGTAAATACTGAACTTGACTGTATTAATGTGTGTTTGCACAAGAGAGATCGTTTAGTTTAATGTAGTTTTGTTGTTCATTGTGCTGGAGAGTAGAGCCGGTGCTTCAGTCAATGATGAGCCACAAATTCTGATTTTCTGCTGCTTTATATAAAGGCAGTAAATGTGGAGTCGCTGATACAATGATGATCTCTGTGTTAAGTACTTCAGCACATACATGTGTGCTATAGCTGACAATGAGCTGCAGTGATTTGAGTAAAAGTCATGTATTTAGTTACTTTATTACTGCACATTAAGTGTAAGAAATATTCCTTCTCAGTGGACTCAAATGAAATAAGTTCATAGTACTAACATCGTGGGAATGCTAGTTTTAAAAACTCGAACTGTTTGAAGCAGTGGGAGTGGAGTTAATTTCCATGGTAGAATTTACGGTAAAATACTGTTAAAAAATAAGAGCGGTAAATTAATGGTTAAGAGCTGTAAATTAACAGTACTTTACTGGCACCCCTGCTGCCAGAAAATTACTGTTATTTAACGGCAAAATTTTTTTACAGTGTACACACACTTTAACTACACAGAAATCCTTGCAAAATTCCAATCAGACAACGGATGAGGAGATTTCGCTCAAGAGCAATTGATGAAATGGCTGAGAAGAAAATATTTAAGTGTAGGTATTATTTTGGTTTTTATGACCTACATGTACATTTTACCAGTTGTTACCTACAGTTTATACAAACATTATGACCAGTGATTGATATCTAAAACATAATAATAGCGGTTAGACGTTGGATTGTGGTTGAAAATGAAAATCGGGTTGACGTCTAAATCCAACGACGTCTAAATCCAATGTTGGGAAGATGCTGAATTTTGGCTGGAATAACCCCCCCCCCCCCCCCCCCCTCAAATAAAAAACTTAAAAAAAAATGGTGAAATGCATGGCAGTACACATATTACCAGCTTCACTTATTACTAACCAGTTTGACTTTATTTCTGTCAGATGTCTACAGAAGTTATTTTTGCGAATTAACAGAGGGTTAGATGTTGATGTTTTATTTGAAAATGTTTGTTCACCATAATTGTGATCAGTGTTTGCTTTAGTTGGGTAGTTTGACTTGTGGCTTAGGAAATTTGTGTTTCTTGTAATAGTGTTTACCAAAACACATAATTTGTTATAAAGGGAGCCGTAAACAAAGATAAGGTGATATAGTTTTCATCATTAAGAAAAATGATTGAGAAAATTATTTTTATCATCATTGATCCAAAAGGATTAATTATTATTAATGAATAATATTCAAGAGACAATACTTTCTTCCCTCAGATCAGACATTCTGAATTTTTATTGTTAAATACATTTTGGGAGAAAGAGCTCTCGAGACACACAGATAATCATCAAAAATCAGTATATGAATCTCAACAATGGTGACATGCTCCATGCAGCAATGCATGCTGGGAGCCACCATAGTATAAAACACATGGCTCCCAGCATGCATTGCTTCATGAAGCATGTCACCATTGTTGAGATTCATACGCTGATTGTTGATGTCTGTGTAAGTTTTTTGAGCTCATGTTTGTTAAAATATTTTATTTAACTGATTGTTATAATACTGCTGGATCTCATGTGGCAGAAACGCAGGGTTTGTAATATGAATTCACTTATGGAACAACATAATTGTTAGATTAAAAAAAACATCAACAAATCAGGTTATTTCATGATGATTATAAAACCATTAACAGATAACAGCCATCACTTGATCTCATGTAACTTTAGCTTTCTTTGATGCTGCAAATGTGTTCCACAAACAAACTGTCACAGCAGCCACAATAGCCAAAACATATAATAAGTGTTAAGAGCTCAACTAATGGAAACACTAATCACTGTTACTGTTATTGTGTTTAACTGTTATATGTTATGGAAATTAAACACATTAGAGTTAAACCCCTGTTAATTTTCAATAAGACCTTTTGTAGATGTCTGACAGAAATAAAGTCAGTCTGGTTAGTAATACGTGAAGCTGGTAATGCTGTTTGTGGAGTTGTTTAATCCTCCTCTGCTGAGATCTTGAGATATTTAATGTGCTGCCATGCATTTCACCCATTGTTGCAGTGTGGTGCTTATTCCAACCAAAATTCAACATCTGTCTGATGTCAGAGTTTGACGTCAAACAAAGTTGGGTTTAGACGTCAACACGACATTAATTTTCAACTAAAATATGACGTCTGACTGATGTTGGATTAGTTGGAGTCCAACGTCTTCCTGATGTCACATTGATGCACTGTGCCTGCTGGGTGGTGTTTCTTTTTCTTCTTCACTTGTGTATTTTTGAAAATTTTGTACAGATGCATACTAGCACCCTCTACCATAAAACAATGAAAACAGAGATTCTAGGAGTATAGCTCAAATATATTTAGACTTTTTGTAAGTATAAGTCAAGTATACTTAAACGTAATTTTAAGTATATTTCTGAGAAGTACATAAAGAGCATTTTTGAGAAGTACATAAAAAGTAAACTTAAAGTATACTTTCCTATTTTTAGTTTAAAAGAAGTATACTAATAGCACACTTGAATAAACTTCTTTTTCGTAAGGGACATGATCCCTCCATGTAAGGCTTGAGTCAAACACCACACCAAGAAATTTAAAACTGTTAACCCTTTCCAAATTCCTACCATAGAGCTCCAGTTTTATACTTTCATGTATTTTCTTTCTAGTAAAAAACATAAACTTAGTCTTCTCAATAGAGAATCTAAAACCCCATTTCCTTCCCCAATCTTCCACTAGAGTTAGAGCTTCCTGTACCTTCTTCAAAGTATATTTCACATTTTCCCCCTTTTCCATAAGCTACCATCATCTGCAAATAATGACTTCCCAATTCCTGGCTGAACATTAGAAAAAAACATCATTAATCATTATGTTAAAGAGCAATGGACTAATAACACTACCTTGAGGTGACCCATTTTCTACCAAACACCTTCTACATGTCTCTATCCCTATTTTTACCTGAATACTTCTATTACATAAAAAGTCCATTACCCAGTTAAACATGTTTTCCTAGCGTATGCATTTTAATTAAAATACCTTCTACCCATAGCATGTCATAAGCTTTTTCCACGTCTAAAAATACTGCCACAACAGTCTTTTTCTTTATCTGTGCTTTTCTTATTTCATCCTCAAGACATATAATTGAGTCAATAGTACTTCTCCCCTTTCTGAAGCCGCTCTGACATCCAGCCATCAACCCCCTTTCTTCAATAAAGTGCATTAGTCTTCCATTCACCAATCTTTCCATTAATTTGCCTAGGTGAGAAGTTAAATCTATTGGCCTATAATTAGCTGGATTACTAGCATCTTTTCCCTGTTTTCTTATAGCAACAATAACTGCCTCCTTCCATCCTGAAGGAATCTTTCCTTCCTCCCAAACTTCATTAAATACATTTAAATCCTTCTGTTATTCCCTTATCGCTTAAATGTCTTATGTTATAGCAAATCTCATCTTTACCAGGAGCTGAATTCTTACACTTATCCAATGCATTTCTTAACTTAAACATTGTAAATGGAACATTATATTTATCCTCTAACTTTTCTTTCTTTTGAATATCCTCAGCATATAAACTCCTCGTTTCTTCCCTACCCTTTCTTTCTTCTTCTGATAGATTACTGGAACTATGTACCTTACTCAAAGTATTCACCATAATTTCAGCTTTCTCTAGATTTGATATAGCCAACTGCTCTCCATCTGAAAGAATTGGATAATTCCACTCACTTCTATTACCTTCCATTTTCTTTATCATTCCCCATACATCATTTATATTAATATTACTTCCAATTGTGCTACAATAATTTCTCCAATATGCTCTTTTCCTTTGCCTTATAATCCTTCTCACTACTGCCCGGGCTTGTTTATACTCAATCATATTTTGAAAGTTATGAGTTCTTTTCAACCTTGTAAATGCTCGGTTTCTTTCCCTAATTACCTATTCACATTTAATATTCCACCATGGAACTTTTTTCCTTATTGCAGCCATATAAATACTCTCTCAACTCAACTTCATTTCTTTCAACATCATTAGTTTCTTGAACTGATCTAATATACAAATCACTTATTTCCCTATATCTCTCCCAGTCTGCCTTTTTAAAATCCACTATTTACTATTACTATTTTCTTTTTATTTGCCCATATTTCTACTACCACATATTCTTGTTCCTTCCCTTTACCCAACACGCTATAGGGTACAACCTTCCTTATAAAGGTAGCACAGCCACCACCACTTCTTTGCTCTCTATCTCGTCTGATAACAATATAATTATTTAAAACAAAATGAATTCTAGGTTTTAATCATGTTTCCTGAATACACATTATATCTGGCTTTACACTTCTACTATCTATAAACTTTTTAAAATGTTGACCATTTGACAACAGACTCCTTGTATTCCATTGTAGGATGATCATCCTTTACCTACTTCCTGACTTGAGTTTACTGCAAAACAATCTCTTATTTGCTCCCATTTTAAGTCTAGCATGCCCAAATGCTGAATTGCTGCCTTTGCAATAATTTTTATCCTCTCAGTTTTAGATTTAACCTCAGCTGTTGCATTAATTACCCCTGCAATAAAGATACCCTTACGAAAAATAAGTTTATTCAAGTGTGCTATTAGTATACTTCTTTTCAAGTGTGCTATTAGTATACTAAAAATAGGAAAGTATACTTTAAGTTTACTTTTTATGTACTTCTCAAAAATGCTCTTTATGTACTTCTCAGAAATATACTTAAAATTACGTTTAAGTATACTTGACTTATACTTACAAAAATTCTAAATATATTTGAGCTATACTCCTAGAATCTGTGTTTTCATTGTTTTATGGTAGAGGGTGCTAGTATGCATCTTCTGTTCAAAATTTTCAAAAATACACAAGTGAAGAAGAAAAAGAAACACCACCCAGCAGGCACAGTGCATCAATGTGACGTCAGGAAGACTTTGGACTCCAACTAATCCAACATCAGTCAGACGTCATATTTTGGTTGAAAATTAAAGTCGGGTTGACGTCTAAACCCAACTTTGTTTGACGTCAAACTCCAACAACAGACAGATGTTGAATTTTGGTTGAAATAAGCACCACACTGCAACAATGGGTGAAATGTATGGCAGCACATTAAATATCTCAAGATCTCAGCAAAGGAGGATTAAACAACTCCACAAACAGCATTACCAGCTTCACGTATTACTAACCAGACTGACTTTATTTCTGTTAGACATCTACAAAGCTCTTATTGAAAATTAACAGGGGTTTAACTCTAATGTGTTTAATTTCCATAACAGCATAACAGTTAAACACCATAACAGTGATTAGTGTTTCCATTAGTTGAGCTCTTAACATTTATTATATGTTTTGGCTATTGTGGCTGCTGTGACAGTTTGTTTGTCGAGCACATTTGCAGCATCAAAGAAAGCTAAAGTGACATGAGATCAAGTGATGGCTGTTACCTGTTAATGGTTTTTAATCATCATGAAATAACCTGATTTGCTGATGTTTTTTAATCTAACAATTATGTTGTTCCATTAGTACATTCATAGTACAAACCCTGCGTTTTTGCCACATGAGATCCAGCGGTATTATAACAATGTTAAAATCTTTTAACAAACTTGACCTCAAAAAACTTAACCTACGCTGACACACACAGACATCAAAAATCAGCGAATGAACATCAACAATGGCGTAGCAGAAATGAGTCAAATCAGACAAATCAAAGAGTCTATCAGAGCTGTGTGCATTGAAACATGAGCTGAATTCCTCAGGAAGTCATAAATCAGTTCTAGTGCCACAGGAACCAAGCAAGATAACCAACCAACCAACTTGTTCACACAACAGCTTTCAACATTAACACCAATAGAACAATTATTGACAATTTTAATTCGAAGAAGAGATTGTCAAATTTATTGTTCGTGATTGGAATGCAACGCTGGACATCACATGTAAACCCAGGAGATCAAGTTAAATACTTGCATTGACTTCCCCCCCCCCAGCCAGTGAAACCAGACTGAAATTCCTAAGGGGGAAGGGCTTTAAACCTTTGTCTTCACAGAAAAGTCCTTTGCCAGAGAATGGCAAAGAAACCCTTTTATACATTATATATGGACCAGAATGAACTCAAAAAAGACTTATGAATGAATCATTCCATTGCTTAACTCCATATTCATTTACGTGTAACCCACACATTTGACTATCATATATAATCACTTATTGTGTATGTCTTTTGATAACTATAGGATACCTAGTCATGTCTAGTATTCAAATAATCGCATTTTCTTGCTTGATATTGTCCTGACAATCATTTTTTTTGTAAAATATATCAAAATCATGTTATAGGAATCATGTCCAAAATTAGACCCTGTGAGGCAAGAACCACATGCTTGGTAAGATAAACAGTGATTTATGATACCCCAGACCCCAGGACCATATCTGATTGGTCAAGGCAACATTTGAGGGGTGGCCAAGAAGGAAGTTTAAAAACTTTGGACACGATTAAATCTTGCTTTTAGTTCTAGTCTAGCTGCTGCTATTAGCCATGTCGGCTTTTAGTTCCAGCCTCGTGCTATCAGTCATGCCTGCTCTTAGCTTTTAGCTTGTAGCTTTGCTACCTAGCTTTAGCTTGTAGCATCTAGCCATGCGGTAGTCATCATTGTTCTTTGAGCGCGGTTCCAGCGTGCCTGCCTGCTGCTACTATGAGAAGGAACACAACCTAGTCTCGTCAAACTTTATTTCTTTTCCGTTTGAGAGTTTCGTGTTCTGAGTTAAGTTTTGTAACGTCCATTCAACTTCAACCAGCGAACACGACTCTGCACTTTCAGCCAACGCCCAACAACCACGGGCTTCCCAAGACGTCACTTCAGAGACTGAACTTCCAGCCAATCAACGACCTCGGGATAGCCCTTTCACCGAGGCTCCTTCTTCACAGGAGATGCAAGTAACTTTACCTCCAGACTGTGACCTTTACTGGTGTATCTAATATAATTTTAACCTCATTGAGGAACTCAATGCGAGCGCTAATTACGTGATTGATGGTTGTTCATGTTTATGCAATTTAACGTATTGCTGTTAACTTGGGATTCCATATTTCCATTCTCTTAAACTCATCTTTCCCTAACTTTCGACCTTCCTGCAACTTGTGTGAATGTGTGTGTGCGTGCGTTTATGTGTTAGATTAGTTTATATGTCTTAGATTTATCTAATAAAGCCTTATTCATATTGAAAAGAGAAGTATCTTGTGTTTTGTGCTTACAAGTTAATGTCTTAAACTGTCGATCTTGTTACTGTGCTAATTGATAGTGTTTTCACTATAGTTTGGATATTAGTATCCAGCGCAGATTTGATGTTAAACGGCTCGTTCACTGAACCGCAGGTGCGTCTCCGTGAGCAGCCGTGAAACAGTGATTCTGTTCAAATTCCCTTTAAAATCTTAAATGATTCCCTTTGAGCTAAATTGACCTGTTTCCCTTTACATTTATAATGGTGGAGAATGATTGCGGGCAGTTTAATCTAAATTGTGAGCATAAACCAAGTTATTTAATCTTTGATTTTGCTAAAGGAATGAAAGATGAGAAGCTTGCGAGACGTGTGTGTTTGAGAGTGTGACGTAAGCAGCGCGCGCCCTCCCGCTTGAATGAAAGGAGCTAGAGGAGACTTTAACTCGAGTCCGTCTCCCCTTTGTTAACAGCAGTAAGTGAACTTAAAAGTAAACATCTGAGATCGTACAATAAGGTAGAAATTGAGCGTGTTCCTCATTTGTGTAATGCCTTGTTTTATAGCTGATTTGATTTCACTGCGTGTTCCAGTGTCTCAAACGCTATCTCAGTCACTGTTTGCTGAACGGAGCTAAACTGTTAGTGTTTCAAAAGGGATATAAATCGGTGAATAAAGAATAGTTTTGAGCGGGTTCCTCAATCTATTTATCAAAGTCCCCGTATTCATATTTCATATAGTTTGATTGCCAGTGCGTGTTCCACTGCCGAATCAAATTTGATATTCGACTCCCCTAAGTTAACGTTAAACATTAGAGAACAATGTTTGCCCATTTGTATCCGTTCACAAAGTGAATGCAATCTCGCGTAACACGGCGTGTGTCCGAGAGTAATTTGAATGGGAGTGTTTTAAAAGCTTGATCAAGTAAATTTTAACTGTGTACCAACAGCGAAGGAAAACTTTTATGTTTGTGTCCAGAAAAACTGGCACGGAGAATCAAATTGCTGAGATTGATATAATAACTACAGCAGGAAGCTGCTATTTGAATTAAGATAAATTTAACTCTATACAAACTGAGAGTTTAAGTGCCACATCGCAAAACCAACTGAAAGGCGGTGTTGTTATTTGTACAGTGTTGAAATGAGCCGACATTTCATGTAACATGCTTAACTGTATTTGCAACAATGCAACGATTCATGTGCTAATCCACTAGAATGTGTTTTGGTTGCCATAGTGACGACCGTGACCCGGAAGCCTAACGTACTTCCGGAGCAACTCTGAACTGTGCACGCGCAGCGCACAAACTCCGCGGTTTCGCTAAGCTAACGAAACCATTGCATTTACATTGAAGTCTATACTAAAGCCACTAGCCTCGAAGGTTAGCAGTTAGCATTACCATCCAGTGGTAGAATAATGTGTGTTTGGGCAACGCTGACGTGATTTAACCATTTTAAACATCTTAACTAACACTTGTTAGTCTCTTTCTTTTTATCGCTCTCTTTTCTCACTAGACCACTTATTTTGATTTTACTAGAAAGGGAAATACTGACTCACAATTATTAATTGTCAAATTGAAATTTAATTGAAACATTAAATTTATTTGGAAGCATTTAAAATTTCCCTTTCAGATCATTTCATATGATCTTTTATTTCTAGTATTCTCTTTTGGGTCTAATTATTTTAGGAATGAATAAGCCTTGAACTTTGGAAGTTAAAGTAAACGTATTCTTCCTAATTTATTTATTACCCATCTGAATATATGCTATTCAGACCTTTACTTATTTGAATGCGTTTTACCCGTCTTCCTGTTTTGGTTATACACTTAACCACTATTGTTTTACGTATTGATTTCCTCTTTTTAATTTCATTTTTGCATATTTTGCCCATTTATTAATTTTTAAATTTTCCTATTTCTTACCATTTCTTTTGTGTATCCTAGCCTGGGAACGACAAACCTGAGCCCTAAAAGGAGACATTGTTATCCCTCACTACGAGTTCAAATAAATTAGAAAGACAACTCTCTTTCACTTAAAGTTTATTTTGTTTGATTAGTTGTGCAGCAACTAACACAACGCTCTCCTTGTAGTTGAGATAACCGCTACTGAGACTTACCATCTCCGTCCTCTCTCTCCTTTACTTTCCTCTTCTCTTTTTACATTTGTAGGACATGTAAGAACCATCAATCAATTCTAAGTGAAGTAAATACACAATCGTGCCAAAGACGACGAATCATCCTTATGAATTTGATTGTAATCATCCTCTCATTTGTTCTTTCTAACCTCCCTACATTTGGAAACGCAATCCAAGTTTTAGCATCTCATCCAACGTTGAGATCAATTTAATAGAGATACGTGTTGAGCAACTGTCGCCTCGCTGACTCCCTGGTGAGCGGTCCAACTGAAAGGTGTAAGGTGTCAATCCTGTCAGACTAAGAAAAGAGATATCAGAATTATTATTGTATTCTTTTGTCCAAAGCAAGAAATATAATAATATTGTTTATGTTTTTGATAACATTTAATTGAAAAAAAATAATGTTCCTCATTTGAAAAACAGAAATTCTGCTTGTCATTTGAATTTGTTTTTCACCTCTGTCTCTCTTTTCCTCTTCCTCATTAGAGTGACAAAGTCTTCGCATCTCTAGTCTACTTAGACACCCTGAGACCAACACAGTCATCACCACATTTCACTAGTGGTTCACAATCACTGATACAACACTTAGTTGTCCCACCACACATAGGCTTTTACTCCACACAGATCTGTGTCAGTCTCTCTTCTCCCCAGCGTGCCAACATGCCGCAGACTGCAGACCCCATTGCCCATGGGGAAGATGTGAACATTTGGCTGAGAGGCATAACAGATAGCCTCACTCCAAAGACATTTGAACTGTTATTATTTTTAATAATAATCCTAATCCTGAGAAGATTCCTGACACAAGATTCAAGCCAGAACAACAACCACGAGGAGCTAGTCAAAATCACGAGCTCACTAAGCTATGCCTTCACAACCCAGCTGAAACTGAGCGACAAGCACATCACCCACCTTCAAGAGGAGCTGACACGTGCTCAACGTCGCATAGACAAGCTGGAAGTGAAAGTTCAAAATCAACTCAAAGCACCCAGCGAGAGGGAGCAGGATACAACAGAACAAGTTATGAAGCTCCAAGCAGCCCTGGCAACAGCTCAGCTCGACCAGCAACATACAACGGCTGCTCAGAAAGACCTGGTAAACAGACTCCAGTATGCCGAACAGCTACTAGAGAAAGCCAAGATAGACATCAGAAACAAGAATTCTGAAATCAGTGCTTTGAAAGACCACCTTGAAAGGTACAGAACTGAAATGGACAATCTGACCCAACAACTAGACAATACCAACGATGAGCTCTACATGGTCAGAAAAGAACTCCAAAATGCTTACAAGCACAAACTAGAGCCAAGAAAAGAGAAACATCTCTTAGCCTCATCACTGCTGAGCAGAGCAGAGTCCCACGTCCAAGAACTGGCATATGACGAAAGGAGCGAAGGGCCACAACCCAAAACCTCACCTGCCTTCGCCACACAACCCTTTCCTGCCAACGAAAGAAAACCTCCCGTCCAAGACCTTGAAGCTGCACACGGGATGACAATCAAAGACCTCAACAAGCTGTCTGAAAACATCAGCAGGTTCAACCCGGACTCCACAGAGAGCCCCGACATCCAAGCTTACCTGCGAGATATCGAATTTCACCTGGAAGTGAGACCTCACGTGACTGACAGAGACTGGTTATACCTCCTTAGAGCCACGTCCAGCTCCGAGGTACGAAACTTTCTAGATCGACAGCCCAGTCAAACCAAGTCAAACTACCAGCGACTTCGTGAGGTCCTGATTAAAGAGTTTACAGACCCAGAGTCTGAACATGGACTGTTAACTGCCTTGGAAACCAAACAAGGTCGTCAAGAGACTCCACAAGCTTATTACAACCGACTCCGACAAGCCTACTTTGGTGCACACAACAACTCTGACCTTGAAGAGGATGTGAACTTCAAAACCCTCTTCCTAAAGAATCTGCACCCTGGAGTCAGTCACCATCTAGGTGTCATGGCCTGTCCGAACTCCATGACCATCCAACAGTTGCGTGACCTAACACAGAAGGCCTACAACAAGCAGAAGTTGGCCTCAAAGAAAGGTAACAAAACATCCACACTCTTGAACTCTGTCAACAAAGACTCAAGCCTTGCACTGGACGCCACCCAGTGGCATCACAACACCAGAGTCTTCCATCAAGAGCACAGAGAACGTGACGCCCATATCCACGACCGCTTTCAGCCCAACTGCTGGAAAAATCCATGGGACCAGCCACGCTTCTCAAGAAACCAAAAGGATAACATCTGGAAACCTAACCAGATATCCAAAGGTAATCAGCTGACTCATCCAAGAGCAACCCGTGTGGGTAAGCGACAACAAAACCCACCTCAGCACCACTCAGACATGCACAGTGCTGAGTATGCACAAGAACATAACCGCTTACCATTAGAAGACACGGAACAAGTCATGGAACAACTAAGAGAGTTCCTTCAAGACAATTTACATGCATATGACCACAAAGTTGAGTCGTGCTCGCTGTGACCAGCGACAGAACGGAAGGCCGGTGATCACCTGGTGCACCGCATCAGAGATGACAAGCACCTGTTCAACAACAACCCACAATGAACAAGTCTTTAACGGCCAACTGTTGATGAAAAATCTGAGGTACTAAAGGACATCACCTCAGTCACTAACAAACTGTCAAATGAACTCCAACTCCAAGTTCCAAATTCCCTGTCTGTGCAACAGCAACCACCAGAGCACAGAAGGTCAGAAAGTCTGCTACAGCCAGAAGGCATCACAAGAAGAATGCAACATAGGAGACAAGTTTTGCAACTCAGCTTCACACAGCCATGCCAAACTGCCTCCGACTGTCTGCCAAAGAACTTCCTGCCTTGCTGGACTGACCCCTCATTAGACCATGGAAACGCCCTCATCCAAGCCAAGGATGCAGAGAGACAGTCTTCAGTGACATGCTAGAAAAAGGGGGAGACAACACAGACTTGAACAGATCTGACCACACATTACCTACACCCAGAGGTAAACACATCTACTGATAACACAGTCAACAAACATATTCTTCCCACAGGTAGAATATCCAACTTTTAGTGTAACAAAGTTACACATACCCACCATGAAGAAAAGTGCAGCCATCCTCACAATAGGTAGAACACCTGACACTAAGTTAAGGTTCATGACACACTAGCTGCACCTGACATCCTAGCTCAATAGTCGTTGTAACCCATGCTAGGAAAACCCACAGCAGCCTTGTTTTGTTTTGTTCTTCTTCTACCTATCCTTCTCCTTCCCCTCTTTCCTGAGTAGGTGAAACGCCTAGACACCCTGCGAGGGTCGAAGGTCTGATATTAGGATTGACTCGCAACACCTAATATCCGCCAGCCACTCTAAACTGAATGGAAGCCAGAGAGCTCCATGCATGATAGGTCAATCCATTGAATTGAAAATGAAATTACTAGAAAACTAATGGTAAACATGTAAAGTAAGACAACCTAGAAGAACCAAACAAAGTTAACCACAAATTTGATTGATGAATCAAAATAAAAACAATTTCCAAGACCATCTAAACTATCCTCAATGTGCTAAACTACATTGACTAATTGAACTTAACCACGTGTACCTAAATAACCTGATGCCTGCACCAGTACAGTAACTGTCATGGAGGTGTTGTCTTGCTGTTTGCTGTGTTTGTCTGCTTCTTCTGCCTTTGTTTCTCCAGCGATCGACGATGTCTTCACCTAAACACCTCGCCGATCGAAAGGGGGATATATGTAGCAGAAATGAGTCAAATCAGACAAATCAAAGAGTCTATCAGAGCTGTGTGCATTGAAACATGAGCTGAATTCCTCAGGAAGTCATAAATCAGTTCTAGTGCCACAGGAACCAAGCAAGATAACCAACCAACCAACTTGTTCACACAACAGCTTTCAACATTAACACCAATAGAACAATTATTGACAATTTTAATTCGAAGAAGAGATTGTCAAATTTATTGTTCGTGATTGGAATGCAACGCTGGACATCACATGTAAACCCAGGAGATCAAGTTAAATACTTGCATTGACTTCCCCCCCCAGCCAGTGAAACCAGACTGAAATTCCTAAGGGGGAAGGGCTTTAAACCTTTGTCTTCACAGAAAAGTCCTTTGCCAGAGAATGGCAAAGAAACCCTTTTATACATTATATATGGACCAGAATGAACTCAAAAAAGACTTATGAATGAATCATTCCATTGCTTAACTCCATATTCATTTACGTGTAACCCACACATTTGACTATCATATATAATCACTTATTGTGTATGTCTTTTGATAACTATAGGATACCTAGTCATGTCTAGTATTCAAATAATCGCATTTTCTTGCTTGATATTGTCCTGACAATCATTTTTTTTTGTAAAATATATCATAATCATGTTATAGGAATCATGTCCAAAATTAGACCCTGTGAGGCAAGAACCACATGCTTGGTAAGATAAACAGTGATTTATGATACCCCAGACCCCAGGACCATATCTGATTGGTCAAGGCAACATTTGAGGGGTGGCCAACAAGGAAGTTTAAAAACTTTGGACACGATTAAATCTTGCTTTTAGTTCTAGTCTAGCTGCTGCTATTAGCCATGTCGGCTTTTAGTTCCAGCCTCGTGCTATCAGTCATGCCTGCTCTTAGCTTTTAGCTTGTAGCTTTGCTACCTAGCTTTAGCTTGTAGCATCTAGCCATGCGGTAGTCATCATTGTTCTTTGAGCGCGGTTCCAGCGTGCCTGCCTGCTGCTACTATGAGAAGGAACACAACCTAGTCTCGTCAAACTTTATTTCTTTTCTTTTCCGTTTGAGAGTTTCGTGTTCTGAGTTAAGTTTTGTAACGTCCATTCAACTTCAACCAGCGAACACGACTCTGCACTTTCAGCCAACGCCCAACAACCACGGGCTTCCCAAGACGTCACTTCAGAGACTGAACTTCCAGCCAATCAACGACCTCGGGATAGCCCTTTCACCGAGGCTCCTTCTTCACAGGAGATGCAAGTAACTTTACCTCCAGACTGTGACCTTTACTGGTGTATCTAATATAATTTTAACCTCATTGAGGAACTCAATGCGAGCGCTAATTACGTGATTGATGGTTGTTCATGTTTATGCAATTTAACGTATTGCTGTTAACTTGGGATTCCATATTTCCATTCTCTTAAACTCATCTTTCCCTAACTTTCGACCTTCCTGCAACTTGTGTGAATGTGTGTGTGCGTGCGTTTATGTGTTAGATTAGTTTATATGTCTTAGATTTATCTAATAAAGCCTTATTCATATTGAAAAGAGAAGTATCTTGTGTTTTGTGCTTACAAGTTAATGTCTTAAACTGTCGATCTTGTTACTGTGCTAATTGATAGTGTTTTCACTATAGTTTGGATATTAGTATCCAGCGCAGATTTGATGTTAAACGGCTCGTTCACTGAACCGCAGGTGCGTCTCCGTGAGCAGCCGTGAAACAGTGATTCTGTTCAAATTCCCTTTAAAATCTTAAATGATTCCCTTTGAGCTAAATTGACCTGTTTCCCTTTACAATGGTGACATGCTTCATGCAGCAATGCATGCTGGGAGCCATGTGTTTTATACTATGGTGGCTCCCAGCATGCATTGCTGCATGGAGCGTGTCACCATTGTTGAGATTCATATACTGATTATTGATGATTATCTATGTGTCTCGAAAGCTTTTTCTCCCAAAATGTATTTAAAAATAAAATTTCAGAATGTCTGATCTGAGGGAAGAAAGTATTGTCTCTTGAATATTGCTCGTTAATAATAAATAACCCCTTTGGGTCAATGACGATAAAAATTATTTTCTCAATCATTTTTCTTAATGATGATGAAAACTACACCACCTTATCTTTGTTTATGGCTCCTTTTATAACACTATTACAGGAACCACAAACTTCCTAAGCCACAAGTCAAACTACCCAACTAAAGCAAACACTGATCACAATAATGGTGACCAAACATTTTCAAATAAAACATCAACATCTAACCCTCTGTTAATTCTCAAAAATAACTTCTGTAGACATCTGACAGAAATAAAGTCAAAATGGTTAGTAATAAGTGAAGCTGTTAATATGTGTACTGCCATGCATTTCACCATTTTTTTTATGTTTTTTTTTTTTTTTTTGGGGGGGGGGGGGTGTTTATTCCAGCCAAAATTCAGCATCTGCCCAACATTGGAGCTTGATGTCAAACAGTCGTTCGATTTAGACGTCAACCCGATTTTCATTTTCAACCAAAATCCAATGTCTAACTGCTATTATTATGTTTGAGATATCAATCACTGGTCGATGACCATAATGTTTGTATAAACTGTAGGTAACAACTGGTAAAATTTACATGTAGGTCATTAAAACCAAAATAATACCTACCCATAAATATTTTCTTCTCAGCCATGTCATCAATCACTCTTGAGCGAAATCTCCTCATCTTTTGTCTGATTGGAATTTTGCAAGGATTTCTGTGTATTTAAAGTGTGCGTAGCCTGCATCTATCAACTTTTGTTTTGTAACTTACCCACATTAAAGTGTTTAAAAAAGAATGCATGAAGCTAGAATGAAATGTTTTTGTTTACAAGCAGATACAGTGTTCTTTCTTTGTATGTTTTGCATGCTCAGATATTCATGTAACAAAATTTATACAAATTCAAACCTAAATAGGGACATAGTAGTATTAAAGTATGATATAAATTTCACTTAAAGAAAACGTATGAGTTTATTTGCAGTATACGTGTACAAAATATTTAATTAGTAAACTATCAGCAAATCAAGTTCACTTTTATTATAATTGCAGTACAAACTACAAACATAGAGGTAAACTAGTTGTGTACTCAAAGTTTGCTACTGTTATACTTAAAGTATATTTAAAAGTATATTTTATATACTAGAAAGTGGGCCGATTTAGTCCCAAGGAGTATTGAAACAGTACACTTACAAGTATACTACTAGAACACTAGAACACTTTGTATACTTGCTACATAAAGTACACTTAAAAGTATACTTGAACTTTACTTAAGTAAACTTAATAAAATAAACTTGAAGTATACTACTTTTTGCTAAGGGTAACCAAATCCCTCTTTCCACCCCTCTCCTTTTCCTTCTCCTCCCTGACATGCTCTCTCTCTGAGCCCATACATTATCTGTTGCTATTTCCTCTCTAATACTGCCTTCATTACTCCTCTTTATTTGTTCCACTCTTTTAACTGCTTCTACATAACAAACTATCCTTTTTCACATTCTGAATCTCAGTCTCTCTTCTCATTACTTCACGACCCCAGTAGGCTGCACTGTGTCCCCCTCCACACTTACAGCATTTAGGTCTCACCCCCTCTCCACATTCCCCATAATCATTATTCCCACCACATTTAGCACACCTTTTAATTCCTTTACACAGTTTAGCTACATGACCAAATTTTTGACACTTGTAACACCTCATTGGTTTATCAGTGAACTCTCTTACTCTGTATCTCATAAATCCAAAGTAAAGTTCTGTAGGCAATTCTTTTGAGTTGAACTGTACCAAAACTGACTCAGTATCTTTTTTCTCAACCCCCTTGGTTAACCGTTTGGCACTCTGAACCGATTCACATTTTTCTTTTAAATCTTTAACCAGCTCCTTCATCTCAATTGTTAAAGGAACCCCATAAATCACTCCTTCCCTTCCTTGTTCACCCACCTTCACCACCTTTACCACCACTGCTCTCCCCACATCTTGCATCTTTAAAGCCCTTCCAATCTGCTCATCAGAGTTACACCCAATTAATAAATTTCCATCATTTATAATTCTAGCATATTTAACCTCACCAACCTGTTTCTTGATTATTTTCATAAATTTTAATGGATCCAAACTCTTCACTCCTGGCTCTTCAAACCTCACAACAACATTCCATTTCTCTTCACTCTCTTTCATTCCTCTAGTCCAATTTGCTTTATTTATCCTCCTTATCTGCCAGCTTCCATCATCTTGATCCAACTCATCCATACTACAACAATTATCTTCCTGGTTGTATGCCATGAAATGGGATATATGCAAGTGTACCATATACCGGACCTATACAGGCCTTCGGCCGATACTCCCACAAAATTCTTCCTCCACTAGATCTATCCTAATTCTAACAATCTATAAAGATGTTTGTTTATAATATCTCCGCTTTAACTTATCACCACCTCTCCTACAGCAATCTCCTTTTCCTTTGTTTGTTTTATTTTTAAACAGTTTTTATATATGTGAGAGTGTGTTTTATGTTGAATGTGAATGTATCTGCATGATTACCATTTGTTTGAGTGCAAAGCAGCCCAAATCAGCTATTACTGTATGATCACGGCTATCAAAGTGAACGCGTCTATATGAATACCCTTACGAAAAAGAAGTTTATTCAAGTGTGCTATTAGTATACTTCTTTTAAACTAAAAATAGGAAAGTGTACTTTAAGTTTACTTTTTATGTACTTCTCAAAAATGCTCTTTATGTACTTCTCAGAAATATACTTAAAATTACGTTTAAGTATACTTGACTTATACTTACAAAAAGTCTAAATATATTTGAGCTATACTCCTAGAATCTGTGTTTTCATTGTTTTATGGTAGAGAGTGCTAGTATGCATCTTCTGTTCAAAATTTTCAAAAATACACAAGTGAAGAAGAAAAAGAAACACCACCCAGCAGGCACAGTGCATCAATGTGACATCAGGAAGACGTTGGACTCCAACTAATCCAACATCAGTCAGACGTCATATTTTGGTTGAAAATTAAAGTCGGGTTGACGTCTAAACTCAACTTTGTTTGACGTCAAACTCCAACAACAGACAGATGTTGAATTTTGGTTGAAATAAGCACCACACTGCAACAATGGGTGAAATGTATGGCAGCACATTAAATATCTCAAGATCTCAGCAGAGGAGGATTAAACAACTCCACAAACAGCATTACCAGCTTCACATATTACTAACCAGACTGACTTTATTTCTGTTAGACATCTACAAAGCTCTTATTGAAAATTAACAGGGGTTTAACTCTAATGTGTTTAATTTCCATAACATATAACAGTTAAACACCATAACAGTGATTAGTGTTTCCATTAGTTGAGCTTTTAACACTTATTATATGTTTTGGCTGTTGTGACAGTATGTTTGTGGAGCACATTTGCAGCATCAAAGAAAGCTAAAGTGACATGAGATCAAGTGATGGCTGTTACCTGTTAAAGGTTTTATAATCATTATGAAATAACCTGATTTGCTGATGTTTTTTAATCTTAGTACATTCATAGTACAAACCCTGCGTTTCTGCCACATGAGATCCAGCAGTATTATAACAATCAGTTAAAATCTTTTAACAAACATAACCTACGCTGACACACACAGACATCAAAAACCAGCGTATGAATATCAACAATGGTGACATGCTTCATGCAGCAATGCATGCTGGGAGCCATGTGTTTTATACTATGGTGGCTCCCAGCATGCATTGCTGCATGGAGCGTGTCACCATTGTTGAGATTCATATACTGATTATTGATGATTATCTATGTGTCTCAAAAGCTTTTTCTCCCAAAATGTATTTAAAAATAAAATTTCAGAATGTCTGATCTGAGGGAAGAAAGTATTGTCTCTTGAATATTGTTCGTTAACAATAAATAACCCCTTTGGGTCAATGACGATAAAAATTATTTTCTAAATAATTTTTCTTAATGATGATGAAAACTATACCACCTTATCTTTGTTTATGGCTCCTTTTATAACACTATTACAGGAACCACAAACTTCCTAAGCCACAAGTCAAACTATCCAACTAAAGCAAACACTGATCACAATAATGGTGACCAAACATTTTCAAATAAAACATCAACATCTAACCCTCTGTTAATTCTCAAAAATAACTTCTGTGGACATCTGACAGAAATAAAGTCAAACTGGTTAGTAATAAGTGAAGCCGGTGATATGTGTACTGCCATGCATTTCACCGTTTTTTAATGTATTTTTTTTTTGGGGGGGGGGGGGGTTTATTCCAGCCAAAATTCAGCATCTGCCCAACATTGGAGCTTGACGTCAAACAGTCGTTGGATTTAGACGTCAACCCGATTTTCATTTTCAACCAAAATCCAATGTCTAACCGCTATTATTATGTTTGAGATATCAATCACAGGTCGATGAATATAATGTTTGTATAAACTGTAGGTAACAACTGGTAAAATGTACATGTAGGTCATAAAAACCAAAATAATACCTACCCTTAAATATTTTCTTCTCTCTTGAGCGAAATCTCCTCATCCATTGTCTGATTGGAATTTTGCAAGGATTTCTGTGTAGTTAAAGTGTGCGTAGCCTGCATCTGTCAACTTTTGTTTTGTAACTTACCCACATTAAAGTGTTTAAAAAAGAATGCATGAAGCTAGAATGAAATGTTTTTGTTTACAAGCAGATACAGTGTTCTTTCTTTGTATGTTTTGCATGCTCAGATATTCATGTAACAAAATTTATACAAATTCAAACCTGAATAGGGACATAGTAGTCTTAAAGTATGATATAAATTTCACTTAAAGAAAACTTATGACTTTACTTGCAGTATACGTGTACAAAGTATTTAATTAGTAAATCAAGCAAATCAAGTTCATTTTTATTATAATTGCAGTACAAACTACAAACATAGAGGTAAACTAGTTGTGTACTCAAAGTTTGCTACTGTTATACTTAAAGTATATTTAAACGTATATTTTATATACTAGAAAGTGGGCCGATTTAGTCCCAAGGAGTATTGAAACAGTACACTTACAAGTGTACTACTAGAACACTAGAACACTTTGTATACTTGCTACATAAAGTACACATAAGTATACTTGAACTTTACTTAAGTAAACTTAATAAAATAAACTTGAAGTATACTACTTTTTGCTAAGGGTAGAGAGAGTGGATTATTTACTTTATGACATATTTGTGTTATTACCATCTATATAAGTGGCCATCAGCACATCAGAACTTATTTTCATCGTAATTCATTGTAAAATATGCATTTCTAGCAATCTCAGGATGTTCTGTAATTGGCAAACAAAGTTAAATCTTTTTATTTTTATTTTTCTTATTATTCTTATTTTTCTTACTCAAATTATTCTTATTGTATTTCTCTAGTGCTCAAATAATTCACTTATATGAGATGTCTAAGTTTTGGTCTAGTGTTTTATAATTGAAAAAACTGCAGTGGTATGTTTACTGACTAAATAGTTTGTAGAAGCCTTCGATATTATTGGGAAATATATTTTCTTATATTTGGGGGTGGGAGGTGTAGAATTAGTCTCATAAAAATATTTGCAGGAGTCTCATTTTTCATGATATTTCATTCAGATTTTAAATAGAAACTCATGAGACATGTGGCTTTCAACCCATTACTTTTCCAGATTGCTCCAGGACTCATTTAATGTATTTTTATATCAAATAAAAAAATATTTAAGAGTGGAAACATTATCAAATCTGGTTGATAAAAAGTAAAGCCCAAAGGGTCTTCTTTCTAAAGACACCACAATAAAGTTTGTAACACACTGAAGTAGGAAACTATTACAATTATAAGTTAGGTAGAGCACTTTCAGCTGCGAGTCCCATAATGCGGGGTGTTGGCTAACAGATTAAATCATTACAAAAGACATTCAGATAAATTAATCAGTAAATATGTTATATAACAGGGTAGGGCGAAATTTAAAACTGAAGAATTGGCTCCCCATTCAGTTAAGAGCCATGCCCCACAGGAAGTTGACAGAATGATATTAATGTGATGCATTCTGGGAAACTAATTGTTCTTCTACCCTGGTTCACAAAAGTTAATTTCTAAATTATGATTAAATATATAAACTTGAATAATTTTGAAACTTGAATTCTGCATTTTTGCAAATCTCTTGTTTGATACCAAAGCTCAAATTCAGGAGGAGAAATTGCATTTAAAACGTATTCTCATGTCATATTCTGAATGACAGACAGCTCTGTTTAAGATCAGTGTTTTACTGGAAATAAAATGAAAACCGATGAACAGAGTTATTTTTAAAAAACTGAATTAAATCTGCTTAAATGTGTAGTCTAATGGGAGTTTAGCTAAACAATATTTAGGAGGTTTTTTATGAAGTTTTTAACAGTCTTTAGTTTGACACGCAGACAGCTGTACCTTAATAGCATCAAATTTAGAGAGTGGGAGTTCTTCTGGGTAATGCAGCACTATGCTGGTGTTGAAGGAGTCATCGCCTGGGTTTGCCAGCGAAATAAGGACCGTGAAATGAGCTCGCTTCGCCATCACTAACGTGTCGTTCCTGCAGAACAAACCACCATTTCAACATTTCAACCATAATTTCAACCAAAACCTGATGAAGAATTCCAATATTCAGAAGCATTTACAGTCATATTTCAGATTAAAATCATATCTGATTTATTTATCATTTGTTTCTCACGTAAAACTGAAGTTCAGCTTCAGATCGGCCACACAGCTGTTGTTTGAATTACAGTTCCTTTGAAACAGCACCTGATCACATACATCAGATAAACTTTGAATGAGCTTTTGAATGTCATGGAAGCTTTATACAATAAACCTGAAGAATCTTAGATACTTAAGAGTTGGTTTACACTGAATAGCAGAATCAAATCTGATATTTGTAGACTCACCTAAACATACTCCTCCGTCCTGCTGTGAACGTCAAGAACAGCCACGGAGTTTCCAAGCGACATCTGTTTGTGAGAAATTAATTCGTATCTTCAGAGGATATACTGTGTCTGCAACACAGCGCTGAAACAAACAACGTTCACGGTCAGACCGAATCTGCTGTGACTGGCTGAAGTTGTGATAGACCACACGTACCAGCATGAAGATGGAGAAGTTAAAACAGGAGGACCCAGAATCCAGCAGGATAAACTGCTGCAGAGTCCTGGAAGACATATTGCTCTGATCAAAGAATCCTCGACTCATTCCTCGTACGACATCCACATTCAGATTCAGAGAAACATTCATCTTCTTCTCCAGAGATCCTGAGAGACATGAGGGGGTAAGATATATTCTTCATGTGACAGAGAGACTCTTTGAAACTTCAGTGATGTTACCTGTGCTGCTGGATCTCTCTGTAACCGTGAAACATGACGTGAGATTAAATGCATTAAATGTGTTTACACCTGGACATTCAAAGTAGTTAAGACTGATATCCTTTGGACTGAAACTGAGCTCTGCAGATACAGACATCACAGGCCGAGCCCTGAGAAGAGAGAAAAGAGTAAACAGCTCAAGATACCAGAAAGTCAATTTCCATATTACACTTTTAAATGTATGTACTGGGATTCAGCCTAATCAAATATCATATGATACAAATGTGCAAATGTAAAAAAAAAAAAAAACACACACACTTTAAAGTGGTTTAAATGTTGGCACATCTTACTAAGATTTGATTTTATACAAACCCGATTCCAAAAAAGTTGGGATTTGAAAAACAGTGAATAAAAACAGAATGCAATGATGTGGAAGTTTCAAATTTCAACATTTTATTCAGAATACAAAATAGATGACATCAAATGTTTAAACTGATAAAATGTATCATTATAAGGGAAACGAAAGTTGATTTTAAATTTCATGGCATCAATACATCTAAAAAAAGCTAGGACAAGCCCATGTTTACCACTGTGTGGCATCCCCTCTTCTTTTTATAACAGTCTGCAAACGCCTTGGACTGAGGTTAGGATTCCTGGTTTTCACCCAGGCGGCCCGGGTTTGACTCCCGGTATGGGAATGCATGCTCCTTTTTGCTTCCCTCCTCAAAAATCCAGCATATTTTCCTGCACCAGAAGTGACTTTTTGGCCAGCAGTAGAGCTACAGAACCCTGATATGTCGAGGTTCTGTCTAGTACTTTGTCCCTTTGATAGCTCAGCTGGTAGAGCGGGGGACTGTAGGTTGGAGTGTTGGCAATCCTTAGGTCGCTGGTTCGACTCCGTCTCGTAGGAGGTCTTCTTTTAAGTGCCCACCAAATTTTTTGGTTTGGAGCTGGCTTTCCACCATTTTTTGGTTTGGAGCTGGCTTTTTTTTTTTTTTTTTTCAAAAGAGCTTTCCCTGACCGGGAATCGAACCCGGGCCGCGGCGGAGAGAGCGCCGAATCCTAACCACTAGACCACCAGGGAAGGGCTGGTGGGCTGGTGGGCTGGTGGGCTGTTCTCCTGACAACAAGGTGAGAATGAGGAGACATCAATGCTTGCCACCGTCACATCGAAAAGCAACAAGTCTTTGGCAATCGGGGGTTTTTACTATTGGTAGGCTAGTGGCGCAATGGATAACGCGTCTGACTACGGATCAGAAGATTCTAGGTTCGACTCCTGGCTGGCTCGCTCTGTGCGTGTTTTTCACCAGTTTATTTTGTTGTTGTTGTTTTTTTTCTCTAAAGTCCAGAAGAAAAGGCAAATCTCCAGGCATTCTTCTTTTTTTCCAAAAAAAGACATATTCTGCACACACATTCCGATATCTAGGGGAGACACGGACATGCTTTGGTATTGCCATTCGTCTCACAAGCACTCCGATAAGCTCGACGATTAACAGGGAAATAAACTGCAGGCTGGCAGCCAGTTGATTTTCGAATGAACAATTTCATCGCTACTCTGTAACTGCTTCATTACATTGAAGGGTATAATGCCATGTGGTTTTGATGTCACAGGCTTGCCATTTTGAAGCCTTATCACTAATTGCCACCTGGACATTGAGAATAATTTGTAATCTGCATTAAACTAAACGAGCGAATAATCAGCAATTTTGCGGATTAAAAATTGGTCTCACTTTCATTATTAACCTCACAATATGTCAGTTTTGTACCTTGACAGACCGACGATAGGCAGTTTTTCCTCTAGATAACGGTTGCCATGTGTGTTTTCAGATGCATGACACAAGTATTTTGACCTGGACAAGACCTTAATTACCAGTTCGAGGTATAAATTCAGCAGTGAGTCAACAAACATGTCCCTTGAATGCATGCAACACTATTTATTTCAGTAAACCGTCAGCTGGTGGGCTGTTCTTCTGACAACAAGGTGAGAATGAGGAGACATCAATGCTTTCCACCGTCACATCGAAAAGCAACAAGACTTTGGCAATCGGGGGTTTTTACTACCGGTGGGCCAGTGGCGCTCCATGTCACCTGTAGGTCGTGGTTATTCTTTGTTATGACAGCCAATCACGTTCCCGGCTGCAACCATGAAACTTATGTTTTAGCCAATCAGCGCTCGTATCGCAACCGCGAATTTGCCGATCAGCGCTCGTATCGCAACCGCGAATTTGCCAATCAGCGCTCGTATTGTAACCGCGAATTAGCCAATCAGCGCCCGTTCCTCATCCGCGATTCTTCGTAGTAAGTAGATCAATTGATAACATTTAAAACTACCGGAGATTTAAGGATCACGGGTGAAGAAGAAGAAGATAACGGTCATCGATTAACTTCTAACCAACATTTGCAATGTAAGTGAGTCTTTTATCAATAAAATTACAATACTGGTGCACAAATATGCATTAATTCATGCTTCAAGAATGCACAGATAATCACCAGTTAATGTAAACTCATGAAGGACTAACTTAAACCATTTATTAATGAATACTACATCAGCAACTAATAAACATTCTATATGATTAATAGATTAAGTAATAAATAAATTGTTATCAGTCAAATGTACTTTAATGTATAAGTTGAGTAATAACATTATATTAACTAATGATTTAAATGTATATGTTAATTACTACAGTGGCCAAAGCTATGCACTTCAACTTCCAGTTGTCAGCTTTAATTAATCTTTAGCTAATGATTTGCAAAGGAAACTGAGGAACTGAGTTATAATATAATATTGTGGTATATTATCTAATTGTCAATGTTTTACTATTTTAAAGGTGAGCTTATTGGAGTGGAATATCTTTACCAGCAAACTGGTAAAGTTCTCCAGGACTACAAGTTGGCCATTGAAGAGTCAGAGACTACTGAGGTTGGTATAGAGGTGGATGAAGGTTATGCTGAACTTGAGGAGTTTCAGGACATCACTGTCCCCACCTTTGACACTGAACGGACACCTGCTGCCTCTTCACAAGCATCAGTGTCTGCAGCATCTGCAGCATCTGCAGCATCATCTCCAACTCCTCCAGCAACCAGCCCCACGTCATCACTGTTTGTGGTCCCTCCATCATCAGTGTCATCTCCTGTCAGCAGCTCACTGCACACTCAATCAAATCTAGAACTCTTTCCTGGAGCACATAGCTGTGAGTTTTACTAAAGTATTCATAAAGGTTTCGTATTTGTTATCACACTAACTATAAATTTGTATTTATCACATTGAAAGGCATAAATACAAATTTAAAATAAATATTTACCTTTTTAATGTTGCCCCAGTGGACCGATTATCTGCAGAAACGGATCGTCCAACATTGGAAGAGAACACTTCACATGATGTAAGGGTCCAGTTTATTTTTTGGGTACATTTACATGTGTGTAAGCATAATCTGGGTTACATTGGATGTGCTTTCATGTGAATATTTGTATTCACTGATGCTATCAAAAGTTCCTAAATTATCTTTCATTTTAGGATTACGTTGGACCTGATAATATTGAGGGGTATGGAGCCGTGCAGGACTTGGCAGAGTTTTTGGTTAGCCTCAGAGACCACCGTCTGGCTTTGCCGGGAGAAGAGTGCATCAAGATCATCTCCCTATGGCAGGCATTGGGGGAGTATGACAAGAAAAAGACCATTTACCCACCACGTAACCAAACCAACCTAAAACAGGGACGATTCAGGGCCACTAAGAAGATTGTGGCCCCAGGTGTGGAGAGCAGCAAAAGGTATGTTACGCTTAGTAAACATAGGGTCTACACATTTTTTATATAAAATATATATAATATATCTGAAACTGGCTGAAATATCACCTACAACTTTTTTTATTTAGTAAGGATTTCTAGTTAAATTAGTAAAACCTGACACCTTCATGACTAGCTTATCTTCCTGTAGACTGTTAAGTTCAAACTTAGCCTGATTACAACATAAATTATTAGTTGTGATTTACGTTTTATTCTGACTATATATATTAGGTTGCTAAGTATGTTACATTGCTATGAACACAGTTCCAACTGTACATTGGAATATTTAATTTAGAAGAAACAAGGCAATCATTTCTTAAATCATTAAAATCATTTTGTATCATGTTGAGTCAAATAATTTGTCTTTTACTGTACTTTAGTAAGTAGCCATGTAATAAGTGGGATAATATGCAGTCATTATTGTGAAAAAAACCTGACAGGCTGACTAACAACACCCTGCAATTATTCCACAACACAGTAGAGAACTGATTTATTGATATGACATTTCAACATCAATCTAAAAACAAAACAAAGAGAGACAACATAACTATGCGCACATATTATAAATGAACATTTAGACAACACAAAGCAAAACAGACAGCATAGGAAAGGTAAAATAAAAATAAGATCACACAATGAAAACAATCTTACATTAATAATATGTATTCTGTTGTAATTTGCAGGTGTTTCGTTGGGGCTCACAGTCCTGCACAGTGGCCTGACTGCAACCGAAGGCCATTTTCACAAGGCTCTGTGCTCTCTACCCAAACGCGGTGCGCTGTGATGGAATGAGGGTGTCCCGCTTCACTGTGGTAGCATGTGCTTACAAGCACATCCAAGATAGATATATAATATAAACGGTATGTTTATGTTTTTTATTATTATTTTGGCTAATATATGAAAAGTCCACTACAGTGGTAAAAACTATTTTTTTATTTACTTTTTTTTTTTTAAGCAAATATGTCATAATTGCACTACTGTGGTAAATGTTTGTCTTTGTTTACTATTAATTCTTATTATTTTCTTAGTCTGATGTCAAAATTGCACTGCAAATGTTTGTTTTGGTTTTTACACTGATATGTACAAATTTTATTATTGTGGTAAACATTTTTGGTGTATACTGTACACAATTGGATTACTGTTCTAAATGTTTTATTGGCTTTAAAATATATATGCAGATTAAAAGGGTTGTTAATATTTGCCCTCACACTATTGTTATTGTTCCTATTTGTATTCTCACAATATTTTTAAATGTATATATATTTGCACTGTTGTTATAATTTTATATAATGACTTTATATTTGCAAATAAAAAGGGTTGTTAATCTTTGCACTCACAATGTTTTTGTGCCTATTTCTCACTGTAATTGTAGTTTGCAAAAAAAAAACATGTTTTTAAGTATTCCAGTATTACATAACAGTAAAACACACACACAAAGAAACAGGGACTTCCAGAATAAGTCAGAACATATAATAATATAATATAATGTTATACTGTAAAAATAATATATTATACTGAAAAAAAAGTGTCAGTAAGCGCTGCGTTATTCATGTATTTTGTTATGAAAATGCACAAAAACGCAAATCATGTATTTTCGCAATGAATAGTCACGTTTTATCTGTCAAATAATTTCGGCTTTTTTTATCCAGCTGGATGCTTTTGTCCATATAAGGTATTTCCTGTAGCGTGCGTCACATAGTGGTCACAAGTTGGTGCTTCTACGAGTCCGTTTTGGAGTTAATGCGAGAGAGCGCCCTCCGGCGTCCGGTATGAATGAAACGTACATAACGTGTTTGTTTACCCTGGAAAGTTCCCAAATTAAAGTGTGGGGTACGAATTTACGTTCGATTAAATTACGGGGGATAATGATGATTACGCACGCGTGCATCAGCAGCGTCAAAACGAACACATTCCAGGAATTACATCACTGGTCGGAGCGGGCCGCGAACTCGCGTACCTGTGCGTCTTTTAGGATCTTTACCTCGACTAATGGGCGCCGGCCTTGGCGCAATGGATAACGCGTCTGACTACGGATCAGAAGATTCTAGGTTCGACTCCTGGCTGGCTCGCTCTGTGCGTGTTTTTCACCAGTTTATTTTGTTGTTGTTGTTTTTTTTCTCCAAAGTCCAGAAGAAAAGGCAAATCTCCAGGCATTCTTCTTTTTTTCCAAAAAAAGACATATTCTGCACACCCATTCCGATATCTAGGGGAGACACGGACATGCTTTGGTATTGCCATTCGTCTCACAAGCACTCCGATAAGCTCGACGATTAACAGGGAAATAAACTGCAGGCTGGCAGCCAGTTGATTTTCGAATGAACAATTTCATCGCTACTCTGTAACTGCTTCATTACATTGAAGGGTATAATGCCATGTGGTTTTGATGTCACAGGCTTGCCATTTTGAAGCCTTATCACTAATTGCCACCTGGACATTGAGAATAATTTGTAATCTGCATTAAACTAAACGAGCGAATAATCAGCAATTTTGCGGATTAAAAATTGGTCTCACTTTCATTATTAACCTCACAATATGTCAGTTTTGTACCTTGACAGACCGACGATAGGCAGTTTTTCCTCTAGATAACGGTTGCCATGTGTGTTTTCAGATGCATGACACAAGTATTTTCACCTGGACAAGACCTTAGTTGCCAGTTGGAGGTATAAATTCAGCAATCCCAGGATTCTGGCCAAAAAACTGAACCATGGGTGAGTCAACAAACATGTCCCTTGAATGCATGCAACACTATTTATTTCAGTAAACCGTCCCTTCGGATGATTCTTGTATTGCCAAATTATTATCACATTGTTACAGTCACAAACCAAAAGCAACAGGCCACTACAAACCCTGCCCCCACACTGGCCACATTTATGGAAAGTGGCCCACAAGCTTGTGGCCAGTTAAAGCTGGCCAGTTCCCATACGGTCTAGCAGTTAGGATTCCTGGTTTTCTCCTATGCGGCCAGGGGTCGACTCCCGGTATGGGAAAGCTTGATCTTTTTGCTTCCCTCCTCAAAAAGCCAGCACATCTTCCTGCACCAGAAGTGACTTTTTGTACAGCAGTAGAGCTACAGAACCCTGATAGATTGAGGTTCCGATGTCTATGGGGAGTCGCGGACATGCTTCGGTATTGCCATTCATCACACAATCTCTCCGATAAGCTCGGTCGATTAACGTAGTATTAAAATGCAGGCTGGTGGGCCAGTAGATTCTAGAATTAACAATTTCATCACTACTCTGTAACCGCTTTACTACTTTGAAGGGTGCAATGCCATGTGGTTTTGGTGTAATGGGCTTGCCATTTTAAAGCCTTATCACTAATTGCCACCTGGACATTGAGAATAAGTTGTAAACTGAGTTAAACTGAAGGAGCAAATAATCAGCAACTTTGCTGATTAAAAATTTGTCTCACTTTCATTGTTAACCTCACAATGTCATTTTAGTACCTTGACAGAGTGACGATAGGCAGTTTTTCCCCTAGATAACGGTTGCCTTGTGTGTTTTCAAATGGATGACATGAGTATTTTCACCTGGACAAGAGCTTAATTACCAGTTTGAGGTATCAATTCAGCAATCACAGGAATCTGCCCAAATAAACTGAACCCCCGGGGTGAGTAAAAAAACAGATCCCCTGAATGCCTACAACACTATATAATTCAGAAAACCCTCCTTTTGGATAATTCTTGTTTTGCCAAATTATTATCACATTGTTACTGTAGCAGATAAATAGTCCACTCTAGTGGCTGAACAGAAAAAAGGCTTGACGCTCACTTTCCAAAATTATTCCATTGTCCATAGGATAGATTTCCAAACTGAAATAATATTTATTACAAAAAAGAATGTTTATACAAAATCAAAAAATCAAACTCTCATATAAATAAAGGATTGAAAAAATATAAAGTGGATTGAATCAATCTGTTTTCTATGGAGTCAGGCCGTGAGGTCAAAGACTGTTACTTCCGGTTCTGGCCACGCCTTCAGGTGAAGTCACAGGTCCTTTATTCCCACCTTCTGCTCCAATCCCTAGGTGGTGCCAACTCACATAACATTGGGTGCAATAGTTAATTATTTAACAAACAAAAATAAACCTTATTTTAGCTCCTACATATCCGGCCCCTAAATGTTTCAAACTTAACATTGAACATTTACATACATTTATACAAGGAGCTATTAATAATCTAAGTAATCTAATTAAAAAAAAATATATATATATATACTTTCCATTCATCTGATCTCTATTGATCATCTTCTTCCAACAGCAAGCACAGCTTTGTGATGGGCCGCTCCATAATGCTGGTCTTTGTCTGCAGTTTGACTGACCGGACCATCCCTTTTGAGTCAGGTTTTGTTTCTAGTATTCTTGCAAGTGGCCATGAGGATCGTGGAGAGGTAGGATCAACCACCACCACAATATCTCCAACTTTGAGATTAGTTCTTGCTTTACACGACTTCTGTCTCTCTTGCATTAGTGTTAAATACTCCTGTGTCCATCTCCTCCAGAACAAATCCGCCAAGTATTGCACTTGTTTCCACCGGCGCCTGGTGTATGAGTCAGATTTGGAAAACTCACCTGGAGGCAGAACAGGCTGAGAGTTATGCAAGAGAATGTGGTTAGGTGTAAGAGCCTCCAGGTCGAAAGGGTCAGAGGATACAGTGGTGATTGGGCGGTTGTTAAGAATTGCCTCAACTTCACAAAAACAATGTCTGGAGACCTTCATCGTCTACAACTTGTTGGTGTAAAAGGGAATTTAAGACCCATCTTGCAGACCTGATTAGTCTCTCCCACACGCCACCGTGATGAGACGCCCCTGGTGGGTTGAAACTCCAGTCAATCCCCCTTTGGAGCATGGCCCTTTGAATCTTACTGCTGTTCAGATTGTTAATGGCCTTTTTGAGCTCTCTGCATGCACCAACGAGATTGGTACCATTGTCAGACCAGATATGTTTTACCTGGCCCCTCCTACATATTAATCTTCTTATAGCATGGATACAGGAGTCAGTGTCCAGGGAGCTGGCCATTTCAAGATGAATGGCTCTGCACGACATACATGTAAAGAGTACGCCATATCTTTTGACAAAAATTCTTCCTCTTTTTGTTTCTATTGGGCCAAAATAGTCCATTCCAACATTTGTGAACGTTGGAAGATCTGGTTAGAGTTCTTTCTTTTGGCAAATTAGCCATCTTTTGTTCCTCAGTTTTGCCTTTCAAGCGTCTGCATGTCACACACTTAGAAATAATTTTTCTTGCTGCTGTGTTGCCATTGATGATCCAATACTTCTTACGCAACTGGGCAAGAATATAATTTCTTCCACAGTGACCATACCTTTCATGAATGTGGCGTAGTAACAAATTGGAGGTGTGGGAGTGTTTCAGAAGAATGATGGGATGCTTCATGCTTTCTGACATCGTCGCTCTTGACAGTCGTCCTCCAACTCTCAATAATCCATCTTTTATCATTGGATCTAGTTTGTAGAGGGTACTCTTTTTTTGAACATTGTGTGGAGTCATTTTTAGCTTTTCAAAATCATTTGGGAAAGCTTGTCTTTGAGTGTAGGATACAATTTCCTTTTCTGCTCTCCCAAGGTCTTTCATAGACAAGAACTGACCACTAAGTGTTGATCTGAAGGTATGCAGCTGGGAAGCCAGTTTTTGATGTCTAGAACGAGTGCAGACATTGGTGGAAAGTTCCTTCCTTTTAGAAGCGAGTGCTAACAGGCTGTCTCCAAGCTTTTGGTACCAAGCAATAACAAGCAATAATTGTTTTTTTTTTTTTTTAATTTGTCATACCTGCCCAGGGACTACAGGTGGAAATTAGCAATTGTTGCTATAACCTGGCCCAAGACATATTTTCTTGTTTAACAAGTTTAATGTTTATTTGTGCATTGTCCCTGTTTTCAAATAAAATAATTTCCATTTCCATTTCCATTCCAAGCAACAGCTTTAAGCAATCTGGTCCAATCTGAGAAGTAAGAAAGAAGCTTTTGGGTAGGATTCTGTTCATTTTTAGTGACCGTGTTGCACACAATGGTAAAACCTTTGACCTCTGGGTCATCTTGTCTAAGGGACACTTGTTTACACCCTTTAGTTAGCCAACTGTGATCTGGTTGCCAGAGGAATTTAGGGCCACATATCCATCTTTTGCTTTCCAGAAACATTGGTACACTCAGCCCCTGGATGCATCATCTGCCGGATTGTCCTTACTGGACACGTACCTCCATTGTTGGGTGCAGGTATTTTCTCTAACAAATGATACTCTGTTTGGCAACATAAGTGTGAAATCTTGCACTGTCATTGGCTATGTATTTCCACACTGCCTCACTATCTGTCCAGAACAGTGACTTTTTCAATGGCAGCTGCAGTTCTGACCGGAGCATCTTGTCAACTTTGACAGACAACACAGCAGCTGCCAACTCAAGTCGTGGTATCGTCAACTGCTTTAAAGGGGAAACTCTTGCTTTTCCAATCATGAAAGATACATGGATGTTACCTTGCTCATTGGGTCATTCTGATGTAGCTTACAGTTCCATATCGAAGTTCGCTGGCATCAGAAAAATGATGCAACTGAAAGGACTGTGGCTTACCAAATCCATTGGGTTTCTTACAGCGTGGCACACTGAAGGCTGCCAACTTGGGGAGGTCATGAATCCAACATAGCCATTGTCTTAATTGAGACGTGGGTATTGGCTTATCCCATCCATAGCCTTCTTTGCACAATTGCTGTAAAAATTGTTTGGCTGGAAGAGTGAGGGGTGCCAAAAGTCCAAGAGGATCAAAGACAGAGCTCACCATTGAGAGAATACCTCTACGGGTATGGGGTTTTTCATTGAGTATGATGGTAAATCTAAAGGTGTCATCTTCCACGTTCCATTGAAGTCCCAAGGCATGGTCAACTGGTAGTTTGTCCTTATCTAAATCTAAGGACCTAATGTTGTCCCCTCTTTTCTCCTCCTCAATGGCCGACAAGACGGTTCTACTATTACTCACCCATTTGGTGAGTTGAAAACCTCCCAAGCTGCACAAATCCACCAAGTCTGATCTCAGTTGCACTGCTTCCTGTGCTGTGGGCAGAGACACTAGGCAATCATCAACATAAAAATTATGCATTACTGTGTTGGTTACTAGAGGTCTAAAACAGCTGTTGTCTTCTGCTGTTCTCCGTAAGGCAAAGCTAGCACAGCTTGGAGAAGAGACTGCTCCAAAAAGGTGCACCAACATGCGATGATCTATAGGACTTTGCTTAATGTCCCCTTGTGGCCACCACAGGAAGCGTAAACAGTTCACATCTGATTTTGAGACTCTTACCTGGTGGAACATAGACTTTATGTCCGCCATCATTGCAATGGGTTCTTGACTAAATCTAAGCAGGACTCCAACCATTGAATTGGTAAGATCAGGCCCT